>NW_007233817.1:0-6423 GCF_000164805.1 Carlito syrichta | reverse complement strand
TCCACCTCAGCCTTCCAAGTAGCTGGAATTACAGGCATGCGCTACCATGCCCGGCTGATTTTTTGTTTTATTGTAGTGATGAGGTCTCGCCAAGTTGCCCAGGCGGGTCTTGAACCACTCACCTCAGCCTCCCAAGGCGCGGGATTACAGGCTGAGCCACCGAGCCCAGCTTCAAGCAGTATTCTTACCTCGGCTACCCAGAGTGTTGGGATTACAGGTGTGAGCCACCGTGCCTGGCCGACATGGTATTCTAATTGTCCCCATTTCACCAAAGAACACACCGCGGCTCTGAGCGGTTAAATAACTTGTCCACAGTCTGGCTGGCAAAGCACAACGCCAGAATGTGAACTGAAGACTCTTCTGTCCCTAGCCCCCACTCTGCCACCCCGTGCTGCCTCCACAGCCCATGCCCTCTCAGGCCATGGAGTTCATCCCTCCTGGGCGCGTCCCAGGTTTGCTTGGGGGAGCCACCCATGGACAGCAGGTGCTCCGCTGGGATCTGGGGGTGGGCAAGAAAGAGAGAGGCAGCACGTGGGAGTCCCGGCCAGGCTGTAGGCTCTCTGCCCAACTACAGGGAAGAGACCAGGCAGGTGCTGTCCCTGCTACTCCCACGCCTGGGTCCTGTTGCCCCTGCCCTGGCCGTGGGGTCCCGTGGTCACAATCTGGGCCCTACCACTCCCTGCCCAGGCCGCCCTGTCGTGACTCAAATGATCAGGAAGATGACGGAAGCCACGGCTGCCCAGAGCCACAGAGGCTCCGGGCCTGATGTCATGTAGAGACCACGCCAGGATGTACTCAGTGACCCAGGTTGGAGGCCTGCAGCAAATGAATGGGCCCTACCGCCCTGAAACCCACCTGTGGCCGGTGTCTCTGCACCCGCAGGAGGGGCCCCACACCGAGCCCGCTGCTGAGCCCCTGCAGTCATCCCCAGCCCACCGCGGGGGACTCGCCTGTTCATCTGGGCCTGGAGCCGCTCTAGCCTGGAGCCCAGCTCCCGAGGCCAGCAGCGGGGCTCTCCCTGAGGGCTCGGGAAGCTGTGCCGGGGGAGCGTCTGCGGCGGCAACTCAGGCCAGGGGCTAGATGCATCTGAGCCACCAGGGGAGGGGGCGGCGTCTGCAGGAGGGAAGGGAAGCCTTGGCAGTCCTGGCCCTCCCAGCAAGCTCTGCCCGCCCTGCCTGCTGCCTGCCAGGCGTGACAGTGGCTTCCTCACCTGGGAGTCCTGGAGCTCGAGATCCGGTCCCCGTGGAGCTCTGGCTTCCGGGACACAGGAAGCTGCAGCCTGGGGAGGGGGGCCCCAGCTTGGCAGGGAACCCTGGCAGTGTGGGGACTTTTAGCCCTGGTCTCACTGCCCAGTGGGCCCTGAGGCCTTGTTTGAAACCCAGAGGACGGGGGGGGGGCATCCATCACCCCTGGGGGCGGCGCCGGGGCCCTCTGGCTCGGAGGACTCAGCCATCAGGGATGGGAGGCAGGCTGGGAGAAGGGGCCAAGGTGCTCGCGCTGGGCCTGGGGAGGGAGCCCGCTCACAGGGCAGGGCGCAGTGGGGCAGGAGGGGAGGGGCTGGGCAGGTGCGGGTGCAGGGTAGGGGCGGGTTGTGCTCACCTGACTCGCTCTGGCTGTCACTGAGGAAGAAGCCTCGGTGGCCTTGGCTGCCCGGAGCCCGCTGGGGGGATGACCGGAGACCCCCGTCTGCCTTGTGGGAAACAAGAGCATCGAGTCATGGGGACCAAAGCTGGGACGGGGCCTCTTTGCTCTTCTCCCCCGCCCCAGTGGCCCCGTCACAGCGAGGGGAGGAAGCGTGACAGGTGGGTGGACGTGCCAGCCACGCTGGGTAGCTTCCTACAGGGTCTCGTCTGTGGGTGTGGGCAGGCCGGCAGACCAAGGCTTGGAGCGAGGACCCTGCTTGGGTGGCCAGGTGGAGACCCACGGAGGACCTGGGAGAGGCTGCCTTGAACAGCAAGCTTGGGCAAGGCCCTCGGCGAGGCCACTGGAGTGTCCTCCAAGGAGACTCGCTCTGGAGACGCCCTCAGCAGCATCCCAGGCAGCCTGCCCTCCTGGCACCGGGAGACTCGGGGCACACGGGGGTATGGATGACCCAGGCCACGAGCTGGCGTCCTCCTGCCCTGGTGCCCAGGCCACCCTAAGGCTCTCAGAGGCTGGGCCCCGCCAAGGCAGGGTCTTCGCCAGATCAGGCGGGCCGCAGGGAGGCAGTGAGGGCTGTCCACGGCAGCAAGGAAAGCCACTCAGCTTGGGGTTTCCTGGCAGGCGCCCCGCCCCCTCCTCCCCACTAGCAGAGACCCTTGTCCCAGAAGGCCCTTCCGGGCACTCCTGGGTGGCTCGACAGACGCGTAGTCCCTCCCACACAACTTTTTGACCTCGGGCACTCTGCTGTGGGGCTCTTTTTCTCCCAACCTGCTACAAGCTCCGCCCCCCCACTGTGAGCTTGAGGGTAGAGACTGGCTGGTCCCCTCCTCATACCCCCTGCACCCGGGACACGGGCCCTGGGACGGCAGGCACGCGGGCTGTGGCAGACTGAATTCGCAGGCTGGTCCTGCCACTGACTAGCTGGCTGGCTTTAGCCCATTTATTCATCCTCCTTGGCCCTCGGGTTCCTCATCTGGAAGATGAGGTAATAACACCAACTGTGAGAAGAGGAGAGGCCCGGGGGAGATCGAAGAAGCCTTGGCACACAGTTGGTGCTCAGGAGATGGCTGCTCTCACCACTGAGCATTGTGTTGGCTGTGGCGGGCACTAGAGAAAGCGTGGCAGAGAGTTCGGGACAGGGAAGGGAAGGGCAGTGGCCGGATGGCTCCCCTCAAGCCTGGTGGGCTGCCTGGGGTCTCCAGCCACCAGCGACTCAAACCCGCCTCGCCTTGCCCGGGCCCACCCGGCCCCGACTCACGTCCCGCAGGTTGAAGGTGACTTCCAGCCTACTCCAGAAGCCGTCTGCAAAGGCTGGGTACATGTCCAGCACCTCGAGCAGGTCGGCCCGCTGGATCTTGTGCAGGTCACAGTAGGTCAGCGCCCGCACGTCCGCGCTAGACTTGCCTGGCCGCACGTGGAGACTCACGGGTTCTCCGAAAATGTCGTTCTTCCCTGTGGGCCGGGGGAGGCTCTTCAGGGCTGGTGCCATCCTGCTCGTGGGAGTCCCTGGACCGGCACCTCCCCTGCCCTGGGGATCCTGCTTGGGGGAGCGCTGTGCCCAGGGCGAGCTCTGAGAACAGGGCTGGAGGGTGGGTGTCTTCATCTGTCCTTTTTGGGGGGGGTCGGAGTCTCCCTCTGTCACCCAGGTTGGAGTGCAGTGGCACGCTGGCGGCCACCACAGCCTCGACCCGCTGGGCTCAGGTGGTCCTTCTGCCTCAGCCTTCCAAGTAGCTGGAACTACAGGCATATGCAACCACGCCCAGCTAATCTTTCCACTTACTGTAGAGATGCGGTCTCACCAAGTTGCCCAGGCTGGTCTCGGTTGCCCAGGCAATCCTCTTGCCTCTGCCTCCCAATGTGCTGGGATGACAGGTGTGAGCCACCGTACCTGGTGGCACTCTGTCCTTAAGCTCCCAAGAACTGCTGAGAGCCTCTCCCACCCTCCCCTGGCTCCAGGGCCCTCATCCACGCTCTGTGGCACAGTGGGCAGCGAGGGGCACTCGAGGCCCCCTGCTCGGCCTCCTCCTGCTCTGCCCAGACTGCCGGCGTGTGCAGTGGGTACGGGAGCCCAGGCCGGATGCACCTGCTGCCTGCGCAGGGCAGGAGACTGCTGTCTTCCCACACCCCGCTGTGGGGTCAGGGAGCAGCTTGGTCCTGGCAGGGGAGCCTGGGGAAGTGACTCTCCGGACCCCAGCGTCCTCATCTCCGAGTGGGTATGGCCATATCTGACCTCCCGCCCCCACAGCACTGCTCAGGGAAGCCGATGAGGCCGTGCCCGAGAAAGTGCCTCACCCAGCAAGAGGGCCCCAATGAGGTCAACGCAAGGCCCTGGGCTGGACGGACGTCTCAGGTGGACGGGGGTGACCCCAGGGGGCGTGTCAAGGGTGCTGGGTCCTCCGGGGGCCTGGTTCTGCGCTGACCACAGGCTATATATAGGAATAAGTTGCCTCCCCGCCCACAGGAGCCCCCCAAGTCCCCCAAAAGACAGACACATAAAGAGCCAGCCAGTTTACAGAAAGAGCTACAGAACCCTGGGGTGGCGGAGGCAGGGGCTGTGGGCCGTGGAGGAGGGAGGGGCTCCTTCCAGGGCAGGGAGGAGGGGGCTTCAGAGGACCTGAAAGGGGGGCTGTATCGAGGGCACCAAGGCGCATCCCCCTCCACCCAAGAAGGACGATCTGGGCAGAGGAGTCAGCAGCGCTTGCCAGCACTGCCCGGCCAGGCGGTGGCAGAGGACAGCCTGGGGCTGGCAGGTGTGGGCCACGGCACATTGACGCCCAGGCCCCATGGGCAAGTCCAGCCCCTCGGCCCAGTGACCCTGCAAGGGGCACTAAGTGTTGAGCACAGACAGAGGGGTGGTGGAGGCCTGGATATGCACCCCAAGAGAAGAGGGTCAAGGGTCACTCACAGAGGAGCGACCGAGGCCTAGAGAGGGATGAGACGCCGGAGCCGCCCATGAAACCCTGAGGCCTGAGCCCTAGGCAGCATGACATGCGATGCTTTTCCAGTAGATGAAGGATTATGATCTAATGTCTATTTCTACTCAGGACACAAGGAGAGGAGTCCATGTCTCCTACTGAAACCTAAATCGGACTGGCTTCTTAATTATTCATAATTACCCTTCCTCCCACATGGGTGTCATGTCTCAGGTGGGCCGGGAGTGAGAGGAGGTCTCCTCGAGGAGCCTGCGCCTGTGTCCAGCCTCAGAGGAGGCCCGGGGCTGGCCAGACAGAAGAGTGGGGTGCAGAACCCCAGGCCAAGTGGCAGCAGGTGCAAAGGCACAGGGGTGTGGTGGAGACGGGCAGATTGAGAGGACCCTGCGTAGTCTACATGGCCGCAGCAGGCAGTGGCAGAGGAGGGCGGCAGGACTGAAGGTGGCCAGGCCCAGAGAGCTGTTCATGTTACACACAGGCCACGAGGAACCATCGCAGAATCTTGAGCAGAAGAGGCATGTGAACAATTGTGTTTCTACTGGGTGCAAGGCCCTGAGAAAGGAGACCTGGACAACAGCCCAGGAGGGACACAAGGTGGCCAGACCCAGGTGGGGACAAGGTGCAAGTCGGAGAGGTATTGCCGAGGGTCACAGAGGGGCATGGAGGTGACTGGACGGTGGACAGAGGGGCAGGAGGGAGAGGGAAGCTCACTCGTGTGACCGTGGCTGGGCAGCGGGCTGATGGTTCCTGGTGATGGGAGCTGGTTTTGAGGAAGGATGAAGATTTCAGGTTGGGATGTGCTGAGTTTGGTCATGCCCAGGAAGGAACGGAATAATCCAGTCTAAGGAGAGCATGGAGCTGAGACAGGGCTCTGGGAGTCCTTGGCACAAGTGGAGGCTGAAGCTGTACAAGCAAGGAGCTGGCCAGGGCACAGGGAAGAGGGCAGAGTTCAGCAGGCCAGAGGGAGAGGAGGGCCAGGGAGACCGAGGGGGCAGAGGAGAACGAGGCCATGGAGACACAGGAAGGCGAGGCTGGAGTTGGTGGAGACCCCGGGGTGGAGAGGAAGTCGTGGGCAGGCGAGAAAGAGAATCAGCTGGGCGAGGTAGCTCAAGCCTATAATCTCAGCACTTTGGGAGGCTGAGGTGATAGGATGGCCTGAACTCACGGGTTCAAGACCAGACTGGGCAACTTGGTGAGACCTCAGCTCTACAATAAATCAAAAAATTAGCCAGGCATGGTGGCACGTGCCTGTAGTTCCAGCAACGTGGAAGGCTGAGGTGGAAGGATTGCCTGAGCCCAGCAGGTCCAGGCAGCTGTGGCCGTTGAGCGTGCCGCTACACTCCAACTGGGTGACAGAGGGAGACTCCGACTCAAAAAAAAAAATAAATAAATAAAATAAAAAAGGAAGAGAGAGAGTCAAGGACGGAACCCTGTGATGCTCCGAGATAGACAGCGATTTGCCCAAGGGCATGCAGCAGGCAAGTGGCAGGGGCTGCCCAGTGCACCTGTCCCTCCTCCAGAGTGCCCAGCGATCCCTGCATCTGCACCGAATGACCCTGGCATACCCAGTCAGGATAGCCTCCTCCACCCAAGACAGACCCGTGCTTGTCACCACGAAGGCTCCTGCTGGGGCTTCTGCGCCAGACTCGCAGTCCGGTAATCCTTGCTTGGCCACTGACCGGCCTGACCTCTCTGGGCCTCAACTGCCCTCTTAGGAAAATGGGCCCTATGGCATTTGGCGAGATGGGTATACCGGCCTCTGCCACACTGTCGGCACGTGGCTGGTCCGGAAGCGGTGCCGCCATCCTCACCAGGAGGAGGGTGGCTGGGCAGGCTCCTCCGCCCTCCCCCC
>NW_007233816.1:0-5384 GCF_000164805.1 Carlito syrichta | reverse complement strand
ACCTACCACTGGGGAGAGGAGAACCTATTCAGCAAATGGGGCTGGGAAAACTGACTGACCACATGCAGAAGATTGAAACAGGACCCCTATCTATCCCCATGCACAAAAATTAACTCCAAATGGATCAGAGACCTAAATGTAAAACCTCAAACCATAAGAACCTTAGAAAATGAAGGACATACCCTCATGGAAATTGGAACTGGCATCCAATTCCTGAACAAAACCCAAAACCCTCAGGTCATAAGAGAGAAGATAGACAAGTGGGACCTTATTAAACTGACAAGCTTCTGCAAAGCCAAAGAAACCATCAAGAGAGCAGGGAGACAGTCTACAGACTGGGAAAATGTATTTTCCAACACCAGGTCTGACAAAGGCTTAACATCCTGGATCTACAAGGAACTAAAACGTGCTGAAAAAAACAACAACAAACAACCCCATTATAAAATGGGCAAAAGATATAAACAGACACTTCACAAAAGAGGACATCCGAGTAGCCAACAGACACTTGAAGAAATGTTCAACCTCACTAATCATCAGGGAGATGCAAATCAAAACACACTGAGATACCACCTAACCCCAGTCAGAATGGCAATCATCAACAACTCAAAAAATAACAACTGCTGGAGAGGGTGTGGCGAAAAGGGAACACTTCTACACTGTTGGTGGGAGTGTAAACTAGTGCAACCTCTGTGGAAAGCAGTGTGGCGATTCCTAAAAGCCCTAAATATCAACCTCCCATATGACCACGCAATCCCCCTACTGGGAATATACCCTGAAGAACACAATTCACTCTATAAAAAAGATACCAGCACACGTATGTTTATCGCAGCGTTGTTCACAATAGCAGGAACCTGGAAACAACCATGCTGCCTATCAAAAGAGGACAGGATTAAAAAATGTGGTACATATACACAATGGAATACTATGCAGCCATAAAAAAGAACAAAATCATGAATTTCGCAGCAACCTGGATGGAACTAGAGTCTATAATACTGAATGACCTCTCACAGAAACAAAGATCTGAGTATCACATGTTCTCACTCATATAATGGACCTTGAATGTCCAATGTAATAATATAAGAAAATGACTAACAGTACTGGGAAACTATGTGGGGAGGGGAGATGGGATTAATAGTAGCAAATATCTGTCTGGTGATGGGGAAACACCTCTTATCAACAGTGTGACTGAATGAAATGTAATTGTACACCTAACCCTTAACTGTACCCCACAAATCCATAATCAAAAATATTGATTATGAAAAAAAAAAGTTGAACTCATAAAAGTAGAAAGTAGAATGGTGGTTACAAGAGGCTGAAGAAGGGCAGGATGATGAAATGTTGGTCAAAGTGTGCAAGCTTTTACTTATAAGATCAGTACATTCTGGGCATCTAAAGTACAACATGATGACTATGGCTAACAGTACTGTATCAAATACTTGAAGTTTGTTAATAAAATAGATTTTCAGATTTGAGATCCGTCTGGGCAACTGGCGAAACCTCCTCTCTACAATAAATCAAAAAATCAGCCGGGCATGGTACTGCATGCCTGTAATTCTGGCTACTCGGGTGGCTGAGGCGGAAGGATCGCTGGAGCCCAGCAGGTCAAGGTTGCGGTGGCTGGGAGCGGCCACTGCACTCCAGTCTGGGCACCAGAGTGAGACTCCAACCCAGGAAAAAAAAAAGATTTTAAATATTCTCATTTAAAAAACATATGTGAGGTGATGGATAGGTTAATTAGCTGGTTTGTGGTAACCATTTCACAATGTATGTATATATCAAAACATCCATTGTAAATAGTAATTATATTCTATTTTTATTTGTCAATTAGACCTCAAAAGAACTGGAAAATAAATAGATTACTTTTTACAAAAAAAAAAAGGAAAGAAAGAAATATAACAAGAGACTCCGTACAACTTTATGCCAGTAATATTAAAAATTTAGATGAAGTGGAAAAATACCTGGAAAAACATGAGCTACAAAAGCTAAAACACATGAAAGAGAAAGCTTGAGTTTTCTTATGTCTATTAAATAAATTTAATCTGTGATTAAAACCTTCCCATAACAAATCACCAGATCCAGATGATTTTTCTGATAATTTCTATCAACTATGTAGGGGAAAAACAAGTAACTCAAACACATCCAGTGAAGAAAAAAAGAGAAACTTTCCCCAACTGGTTTTAAGAGATCAGTATAATCTTTATTCCAAAACTTGAAAAGTCTTTACCAGAAAAGAAAGTTAAAGATAAATAGTTAAAATAAATATCGATGCAAAAACTCTAAATGAAATGCTATCAAATGAAATCTAGTGATGTGCAAAATCCACCACCAAACTGAGTTAATTTCTAGAATTCATAGTTGGTTTAATGTTAGTATCCCACATTAATAAAGGGATAAAAAATATATAATCATATCAATAAAGCAGAAAATGCACTTGGAAAATTCCACCCTGATATATGATTTTCTAAAAACATAGAAGCTGAGAAGCAAACCTTCTTAATTTCATTTTAAACATCCAGATTGAAAAAATCTACAATGAAAATCACGCATACATAATGTTAGCAAGTTGAAAATTTTTTCCTCTATTCACCATTTTTCTGGAGTTCTCACTAGTATATAAAAAAGAAAAAGACATAAAAGACTGAGAACACCAAGTGTTGACAAAGACATGGGACAACTGTACTCTCAGTTATATCTTACTGCTAGGAAGGTAATATGCTCCAGTCACTTTGCTGAAAGACCAACAATATGTGACATATCCATACGGTGGAACACTCTTCAGCAACCAAACAAAATAGATTATACCCAACAACAAGAATGAAGCTCAAAAAAATGATGAGTGAAAGAATTCAGACATATATAATTCTATTTATATCAAATTTTTGAACTAGAAAAGCTAATCCAATGTGATAAGTGGTTGGCTAGCCAGGGAGTGGGGAGTAAGCAACTGCAAGGGGACAAAGAATTTTGAGGGTTATGAAAGTGTTCTATATCTTTATTGTTTTGATAATGACTTCCAGCAAGATTCATCCAATATTTACTTAAATTCTGTTCATGTGGCTGCATGCAAATTATCCCTCAATAAAGTGTGTTTTAAAAAGATACCCTTTGCCATATGTTAAAACATCAAGTACCTTAGAAGATACCTAATGAAAAATATGCAAGTACCATAAAACTATAAAACATGAAGAAAAAACAAAAAATATATACTGAGATGAATTCACAATCCTGAATTAGAAGTCTTAACGTTTTAAGGATGTCTTTTCGAAACAATAGATTCATGGACTCAATATTACCCTAATTTAAATTTCTCCAGGGATTTTTATGTTAATTGGAAATGTGACTTCAAAATTTATATGAGAATGCAAATAGTCAAGAATAACCAAGGCATTCTGAAGAAGGAGTTAAAAAACTTATACCACTGGATTTCAAGCTTGCTAGAAAGCTATATTAATCAAGGCAGGATGGTAGTTTCACAAGAAGAGGTAAAGAGACCATGAAGAAGAACCAAAGGTATACAGACAGAACCACACATGTATGAACACTTCAGGGATGTAGGAGAAAAAAGTATTTTCAGTAATTGGTGTTAGAGTAACTGGATATGCATACAGAAAGAATAAAAAAGCATCTTGACTCTTCACAGTAGGCATTATATGTCTAAATAGAAAAGGTAAGCTAAGAAAGATTTAGAAGATGACATAGGAAAATAATTGTATAATCTTGTGGTGAAGAATAATTCCTTAAAGAGTATATAGGATTACCAACTATAAAGGAAAAATCATCTATCTACACCATCATAATTTATCTATAGCTATCTGTCATCTATCTTAATATTGGAAATTATGTTAAATGACTGCATTGAAAAAAAGGAAAATCAAAATGTGGGGCAAATGTATTAGTAACATATTTAACTGACAAAGGACTCTTGAATATTAGAGACCTAAGAATTCCAGTCCTCCCATGGGCCCTGAATGTCTATATTCACTCTTATGACACACATTGGTTACCCTTGAATTTATATTTCAAGCCAAGGTTATTTTAATGGCCCTAGACGGAGTTTATTCTCAACTCTTTCCTTTCTCTATAATCCACATACTGCTCTAGGAGTGAAATCCTCTAGTTTCTATCATCCTAATAGATCACATATGGTGTTCCTCTCCATTTCCACTTATTCGATTCAGGCCTTTATGTGTTCTTGCCTGATTGATGATAGTAATTTTCTGACTAATCTTCCTCTTCTCTAGCCTTAGTGTTGCTCATAAAGGGCTAATTCTAACACAAAATGCAACATGTTGTTCCTATGTAGTCCTTAATGTAAATCCAAAACTATGGTCATCCATGATCCGGCTCTTACCTATCTCTTCAGCTCCAACTACCCCTCCACATTCTCTGTACTCTTCAGCATATAGAACTTCTCCTAATGTGCCACTCTCTTAACATCTTCAAGGCCTTTGCTAAATTGTTCCCTCTTCCTGGGCTACCCTTGCCTCTCTTCTTTAGAAAACTCTCTCTCATACATAGTGAAAGACTCTCATTGACTTTCTTTTCTGGGTACCTTGTGCTTCCTTTACTATATGACAAACCAGAGGGTTGTAATTACCTATTCTGTCTATTTCCATTTCATCTCTACACTCTCAGCACCTATGCTCATGGTCTGGCAAATTGTAATTGTCCAACTAATGCTTGTTAAATGAGTGAATAAATGAGAGTAACCATATATAGAAGAAACTCAAATGATTGGCATTAAATTTATGAGCAAGGAATTTTGAGAAAATCCAATTCTAATTAAATGACTTAAGTACAATATCAGGAATTCCAAACTGAGAATTAAATTTAGCTTTTCGACAACTCCATCTCTCAGTAGAAAATTACTTCCATCGTGAGCCACTGATTTCCTGCTTCTGTATTCAACTGCATGGAAAATGGATTGTAAGCAGATGGTCATCTCAAAGTCAGGATAAGAGTAGGGCTATTCTTTTGTTGTTGTTGTTTTTTAAATTGGAATCTCTCACTCTGCTGCCCAGGCTGGGGTGCAGTGGCATGCTCATGGCCACTGCAGCCTCTACCTGCTGGGCTGGGGCAATCCTTCTGCCTCAGCCTTCCAAGTAGCCGGAACTACAGGCAAGCGCCACCACACCCAACTAATTTTTTTTTTTTTTTTGAGTTGGAGTCTCACTCTGTTGCCCAGAATGGAGTGCAGTGGCCGCTTCCGGCCACCGCAGCCTTGACCTGCTGGGCTCCGGTGATCCTTCCTCCTCAGCCTTCCAAGTAGCCGGAATTACAGGCATGTGCTACCACGCCCGGCTGATTTTTTTTTTTTTTTAATAATTAATCAGTATTTTTATTATAGTTTTGTGGGGTACAGTTAAGGGTTAGGTGTACAATGA
>NW_007233815.1:0-12757 GCF_000164805.1 Carlito syrichta | reverse complement strand
CCGTCGCCCAGCTGGGGTGCAGCGGAACCCTCGGCCACCCAGCGTCGACCTGCTGGGCTCAGGCGATCCTTCCGCCCGGCTCGTTTTTGTGATTTATTGCAGAGACGAGGGGAGATGTCATCTTCTACCAGTTCATACACGGCAGCCGGAAGCCAGGCTGTGTAGGGGCAACCCCAGGGCCGCAGAGTTTCCACCCCACAGTGTTTGGACACCGACCGAAAACAAACCAGGGGTTCCCGCGGGCTTCCGGTTTTCCGGACGACACCTCCGCTTCTTCAGAGAAAACAGCCGCTCCGGGGACGCCGCGGAGGGATTCCCATTTCTCCCGCCAGGGCCGCGCCTGACCCGGCACAGTCCGGCCCGGGAGCCTCGCGAGCCGGCGACTGCGTCGCGCGCCAGGAAGAGGATGCGCCGTCGAGGGCCGGGAGGGTGGACCAGCGGCTACAGCCGGAAGGGAGGCTGCGGCTGTCCCGGCTGGCGCCAGGGCGGCGCGCGGAGCCCGGAAGTCAGGCCCCACCCCGTGCTTGGAATCATCTCGGGGTGACTTACACCCAATACGACGTAAGGGCCACGTACATAGTTGCTATACTGCAGTTTTTAAATTTTGTATTTTTTGATGTAGTGTGTGTGTGTGTGTGTGTGTGTGTGTTTTGAGTCAGAGTCTCACCCTGTCGCCCAGGCTGGAGTGCAGCGGCACGCTCCCGGCCACAGCAGCCTCTACCTGCTGGTCTCCGGCGATCCTTCCGCCTCAGCCTTCCCAGTAGCTGGAACCACCAGCATGCGCCACCACACCCGGATAATTTTTTGATTTATTGTAGAGACGAGGTCTCGCCAACTTGCCGGTGCTGGTCTCAAACCCACGCGCGGGCTCCCAAAGTGATGGGATTACAGGCTGAGCAACCAAGCCCGGCCCACACATTTTCATTATGTTGCTCATACCACACAATAAATCGTTTTTGCCTTTTTTGAAAAGTATATGGTGACTTGCTCATTTTCCCCCCAGGTACCAAAAAAGATTGCCTGCAGCCTTTTTTAGACTCTTCTTTTAGTCTATGAATTGTGCAAGTCTCAGCTACAAACCAAGCAATCTTATTATGGTACAGTACTTAAATTCACTCGAACTTTGTAAGAATTTTTTTATTTATTTGGAATAAAAACATACGGTTTTCAGACCATGCCAAGAAATCATATCGAACCATCTACTTGCCCCAGTGAAACTCAGAATTCCTTGAATTTTCTTTTCCTCATTCTCTGAATTTTAATCTGTGTGTTTTTAGTCTTTCAGTTAACTGAGAAGCCTTTTCCTTCTGTGAACTAAGCACATTCCTTCAAAACCACAGGAATCCACTTCTCATTGGATTTATGACAATCACCACACTGGCATGCAGGTAAAAAATAACTGATTTGCTTTTCCCATGACAGCTCTGATTACCTCAGGAAACCCCACTTCAGTGGAAAAGGAGTCAGGGTAATTTCTGCATCCTAATCATGTCAACTATGCCTTGGTGTTCTACAATGGTTACTTTTTTTCTGCACATTTCTACAGCTCTGGCCATTGAATCACGACAGTTCTGCTTTTCAAAAGAAGGTAAAGTTTCAAGGAAAAGGAGTTCCAGCAGACACCAGACCAGAGGAACACCCTTCTACAGATTTACTCCTGCAGGAGAGTCCTTTCTGCAACATAATGAGTTTATGGATTAAACTGTTTTAGAGGAAGTAATGGTCTGAGAGCATTCTAAACTCCGTGAAGATTAGGACTTTATTCTTTGTTTGATGCACATGGATCACTCTAAGCACTTAAAGAATATTTAACAAAACTGAATCTGTATCACATTAAAGAAAAAAGAGCTGGAGGTTTCAAAATTTGCTTTTTTTTCCTATCAATAAAATGGCATACATAAATGGACAAACTATAGCTCAGTGTAAGAGAGCAGAGTGAAAAAAAAAGAAAAAAGAGTTAATGTACCTTGTATGGTTGGTGAGAAAAGACAAAAATCCTTTTTCTTGTTGTTTCTCTTTTTAATTGGTTATTAAACAGACTATTCGGCAAGAAAGGATATGATACCTGCAAGAGGGGAAAATGAAAGTATACTCTTTGTAACTAAAAAATTAACTTAGGCCCAAGGACAATAAAAAAGTACAGCATCTCACTCTGATGGCCATATTGTAATATTTCTAATGATAACAATTTGCACTATAATTATAAAAAGGAATTCATCTTATACAAAGTTGCTTGGGTTTAGAATGGCAGCAACCCAAGTAAAAACCAAGTTTTAGAGTACATTATTGTAGGTATCTTTATACTTTAAGCCCATTCTGGATATAAAATTACTTATTCTACATTTCCCTGTTATGGTATGTAAAATCTTATAAACTGATGGCTGTTAAACATACTTGTCATGTGATCTCCTGGACATAGAAGCTATAAGAACATAGAATAGGGGCCTAGGAGGTGGCTCATGTTTGTAATCTCAGCATTTTGGTAGGCCAAAGTGGGAGGAGCTTTTGGCCAGGAGTTCGAGACCAGCCTGGGCAACATATCTTTATAAAAACAAAGTTAGCCAGGCATGGTGGTGCACACCTGTAGTACTCACTACTTGAGAGGCTGAGATAGAAGGATCGCTTGAGTCTGCAGTGAGAGCTGTGATCGTGCCACTGCACTCTAGCCTGAGTGACAGTGAGGCCCCAACTCAAAACAAAAAATCCCCCCAAAACAACAGAACAAAGAGCCATTACTATTCAGTGATTAACTCACTAATTATATTTTAGAGTCAAAAAGTATATTATTGTTTTCTCATCTCGATAGTATAATATTTTGACAGCTGAAAAATGATGGCCTATACTGCTTTTATAATTCAAACATTACTTTCAAAGTCTATAAAGTTCACTGAACTAACTATTTATTTTTGAGTTGGAGTCTCACTGTTGCCCAGGCTGGAGTACACTGGCACGCTTATGGCCATTGCAGCCTTGACCTGCTGAACTCAGGCGATCCTTTCACCTCAGCCTTCCAAGTAGCTGGAAGTATAGGCATGCACCACCGTGTCTGACTAATTTATTTATTGTAGAGATGAGATCTTACCAAGTTGCCCAGGCTGGTCTCAAACCCCTGAGCTCAGGCAATCCTCTTGCCTCAACCTCCCAAAGTGCTGGGACTACAGGTGTGAGCCACCACGCCTGGCCAACTGACCACATTAATGGTGGAGTTGGGGCTTGCTTGTTTTGTTCTAAGAAAAGTATTTAAACTTGAACATAACAGTCATGGTGGTTAAAAAAGTGAACATATTTAAGTTAGAGGCAATGTAGTATGATAATCTTTCCACCAAAATACTTTATACTGTTTGTAGAAGAAAGGAAGAGATATGAGATAGCCAATGATTATGAAAACTCTGGAAGAGTAAGCTAAGTAGGGACTTAAGGTCAAGGATGTGGTAAACTGTGATTGTGCTGCTGCAGTCCAGCCTGGGCAACAGAGTGAGACCCTGACGCAAAAAAAAAAAAGTACAGAGAAGAGTAAATTATAGGAGGAATTTAATACAGCACTGACAGAACTTCCTGACCATAAGGACTGTGAAACACTCCTAAGCAGTATTATGTGGAGAATTAAAAACAACACAGATAACTCTCCATTTAGATATAGTATTATCTAGAAAAAGAGAACTGGCTTAATGTCTTGAGATTTCCGTGCTTCTTTCACTAACAAGGAGACAGACAGAAAAAGAAACTCTAAGGTAAGTCTATACATAAAACTCTCAGCCCGCTTATCTGAGTCCTTTGGGGACTGAGTAATTTTGAATAGCTGAGATTTCTGGAGAACTGTGTTTATCATTCTAAGAATTAAAATTTTAGATTAAAATATCTATTAAAACATATCTAAATTCCTTGATCTTTTTTCTCCTTCCTCCAGACATTAAATATTTAAAAAGTCATTCAAACTCATTATAGAGATTAAAATGGAAAAGAAACAGTCACAATCCTACCACCCAGAAACAAATGGTTAACATTTTCTTCCAATTTCTTACTGCAGCCTCAACCTGCTGAGCTCAGGTGATCCTTCTGCCTCAGCCTTCCAAGTAGCTGTAATTACAGGCACGTGCCACCATGCCTAGCTAATTTTTTGATTTATTGTAGAGATGAGGTCTCGCCAAGTTGCACAGGCAGGTCTCAGGCAATCCTCTCACCTCGGCCTTCCAAAGTGCTGGGATTACAGGCGTGAGCCACAGCGTCCAGCCTCATACCATTCTTCTCCCTAAGTCTGCCTCTTAGGCTGACCCAACAAATCAGCGCCCGAGTTTTTCAGGCCAAGAGCTTTTGGTTCCCTACTAAAAAGCAAAACAAACACACAACAATAAAAATTCAAAAATCAAGTCTGTAAGAACAAAGGAGTATTTGTTTATAATGTAATAAACATGGCCTTCCTTCCCCCATAATAGCTTCATTCAAATTATTAAAAAGTGACCTATTCATATATGGATAAACTATAACTGATATTTCTCTACATCTAATGTGTATAAATGTAAATGACAGCATGTCTCTTAGATGCTTTGGGTATGGGGGAAAAATTAGTTCTTGATAAAATGTACAAATTTGAATATTATTTAAGCCAATTAGCCATGACCACTCAAACAACATGGTAAATACTTATCATCTTCAGCTACAAAGAAGAATGCATAAACTGCCTATAACACAGCATCTTTTAAAAAATCATATTTATGCTCAATGAGTCTGTGGCTCTCAACATTGGGGAGATTTTAAAAGTCAAAATATTGAACTGCTTAGAAAATTCTGCATAGTTGTATTGTGAATTTTATTTTCAAGTTTTGATTAATAAGGAGGAAAATAAGGTGAAGCAGTCAAAAGTAGCAGCAAAAACAGGATAGTCATTCATATATACAGAAGATATGAACAGTATAGATTCATTTCTAGTTGATTCAATCCTGTTTACACATTTAAAATATAAAACAAAGGCTGCCCAACTAGCTCAGTCAATAAAACATCAGACTTAAGATACAAAATACATCTTTTGTGTTTTTTTTTGAGTTGGAGTCTCACTCTGTCGCCCAGACTGGAGTGCAGTGGCCACTCCCGGCCACCACAGTCTCGACCTGCTGGGCTCTGGCTATCCTTCCGCCTCAGCCTTCCACGTAGCTGGAACTACAGGTGCGCGCTACTACGCTTGGCTAATTTTTTTGATTTACTGTAGAGATGAGGTCTCGCCAAGTTGCCCAGGCGGATCACGAACCCGTGGGTTCAGGCAATCCACTCACCTCAGCCTCCCAAGGCACGGGATTACAGGCTGAGCCACCGAGCCCGGCTCAAAATACATCTTAATCTGTCAAGAAGCTGACCACATTTAGCACCAGAAAAGGAACTTTACTTTAGTTTCTGATCATGACCTCAATATCCTGGAATAGGGAGAGAAATTGCATGGAATTTAGATGTACTTATTACCATCAATTATTGAAAAATTAATTTTGAAAAGTAATTGCTATATATCATCAATTCACGAACAATTCAAAAGGATTAAAACCTTAAAACTAGAACTATTTGATGTTGCGGACAACTCTTCTACAGTGGTTTGTTTTCATCTCCTCCAATGCTTGTTCCAGTTGTTGTACCAGATGGAGCAGAGTGGCTGGGTCTGTCTGCAGAATTTTGGTGTTGTGATGTCCATTCTGATTAAGGTGTAGCTTTATAGTCACTGCTGGTTTAATCTGTTGTCTGAGACTTCTGCTTGCAAGCTTGATTTTAAATGGAATAAGAGCACAATAACTTTAACAACTGCTGAATATATAATATTTACAATTATCTTACACCACATACAAAAATCAAATTTCAGATGAATTGCAGACTTCAAACTGAAAAGTAAACTTTAAAACCTTTGAGAGCTGGGTGCAGTGGCTCACCTCTGTAGTCCCAGCACTTTGGGAGGCAGAGGTGAGAGGATTACCTGAGCTCATGGGTTCAAGACCAGCCTAGAAAACATGGCGAGATCTCGACTCTGCAATAAATCAAGAAATTGGCCGGCATGGTGGTGCATGCCTGTAGTTCCCAGCTACTTGAAAGGCCGAGGCAGAAGGACCACCTGAACCCAGCTGGAAATAAAAAATTTAAAAATATATAAGATCTTATGGTATGGAAAGATTTCTTTTTTTTTTTTTGAGTTGGGGTTCTGGAGTACAATGGCATGATCATCACCACAGCCTTGACCTCCTGGACACAGGTGATCTTTCTGCCTTGGTCTCCTGAGTAGGTAGAGCTTCAAGCACACACCACCACGCCCAGTTAATTTATTTTGTTTTCTTTTTGGCGAAAAGGTCTCACTATATTGCCTAGGTTGATCTCGAATCCTAGGCTCCAGTAATTCCCTGGCTTGGCCTACCAAAGTGCTGAAATTATAGGCATGAACCACTGCACCAGTCTGAAAGATTTCTTTTTTTTTTTTTTTTTTTGAGTTGGAGTCTCATTCTGTCACCCAGACTGGAGTGCAGTGGCCACTCCCAGCCACCGCAGTCTCGACCTGCTGGGCTCCGGTGATCCTTCCGCCTCAGCCTTCCGAGTAGCCGGAACTACAGGCATGCGCTACCATGCTGGCTGATTTTTTGATTTATTGTAGAGATGAGGTCTCGCTGCCCAGGCGGGTCTCGAACCCGCGGGCTCAGGCAATCCACTCACCTCAGCCTCCCAAAGGCGCGGGATTACAGGCTGAGCCACTGAGCCCAGCGAAAAATTTCTTAAACATAGCATAAAAGGCACAAACCATAAAGACAAAACTGATAAACCTAACTTCACTAAAACTACTCAATTTTCTACTTGATTCAATCCTATTTCCCTAAAGAATAACTAAAGATGATGAAAAAAACCTTTAAGTCATAAAGTGGGAGAAGATGTTTTCGCAACACATATATAACCAAAAAGAGATTAGTATCCAGACCATATGATTAACTCTTCTGATTTAATAAGAAAAATAACCCAGAACCCCAAAGAAAAATGTATAGATCTAAATAAGTATTTTACAGAATAAGACAAATGGATAAATGTAGAAAAATATGTCCAACTTTATTAAACCTTAGAATAATTGCCAATAAAACCACATGGGCCAGGCACTGTGGTTCATGTCTGTAATCCCAGCACTTTGATAAGTTGAGATGGGAGGACTGCTTAAGGTCAGGCATTCAAGACCAGCTTGGGCAACACAGTGAGACCTTGTCTCTACAAAAAATTTAAAAATTAGCTGGGGCTGGGCTCGGTGGCTCAAGCCTGTTATCCCAGCACTTTGAAAGGCCGAGGCGAGTGGATTGCCTGAGCCTGTGAGTTCAAGACCAGCCCGGGCAACTTGGCGAAACCTCGTCTCTACAATGAATCAAAAATTAGCCGGGTGTGATAGCATGCACCTATAGTTCTAGCTACTTGGAAGGCTGAGGTGGAAGGAAAGCCGGAGCCCAGCAGGTTGACTCTGGGGTGGCCGTGAGCATACCACTGCACTCCAGCCTGGGTGACGGAATGAGACTCCAACTCAAAAATAATAATAATAATAAATTAAAATTAGCTGGACACGGTGGCATGTGCTTGTAGTACCAGCTACTCAGGAGGCTGAGGTGTTTGAGGCTGCAGTGAGCTATGATTATACCACAGACAGAGCAAGACCCTATCTCTAAAAAAAAAAAAAAAAAAGGAAAAATAACAAAAAAAAGAAATGATTGACAGAAAATTCAGGATAACAGTTTTCTGCAGGAAGGTGGGGAGAGTACAGGTGCTTCAAAGATACTAGAGCTTTGTCCTATTTGTTAAGTTTGGTGGTGGGTATACTGGTATTGTTTTATTATTAGTCTTTAAACTGGGTATCAATAATCTTTTGTTGGTATGATATATTCCAAAATTTTAAAACGAAGTACTACTGACATATTTTTCTTTTTTATTTTTTTGAGTCAGAGTCTCACTCTATCACCCAGGCTGGAGTGCAATGGCATGCTCATGGCCACTGCAGCCTCGACCTGCTGGGCTCAGGCAATCCTTCTGCCTCAGCCTTCCAAGTAGCTGGAATTATAGGTGCGTGATATCACACCTGGCTTATTTTTTATTTATTATAGAGATGAGGTCTCACAAAGTTACCCAGGCTGGTCTCGAACCCCTAAGCACAGGCAATCCTCTCGCTTTGGCCTACCAAAGTGCTAGAATTATAGGCTTTAGCCACCACACCTGGCCTTTTTAAAAAATTTTCAATTCACTCCCTCCCTGGGACAGGAATTATACAAGGTGAGCCTGTATAGAAGAAAGCAAGAAAGTTTTATTTATTTTTTCTTTTTTTGAGTTGGAGTCTCACTGTTTTACCCAGGCTAGAGTACAATAGCCTGCTCACAGCCAACAAAGTCTCAACCTGCTAGGCTCAGGCGATCCTTCTGCCTCAGCCTTCCAAGTAGCCGGAACTACAGGCATACACCATCATGCCCGTCTAATTTTGTGGTTTATTGTAGAGACGAGGTCTTGCCATGTTGCCCAGGCTGGTCTTGAACTTGTGGGCTCATTCAATCCTCTTGCCTCTACCTTCCAAAGTGCTGGGATTACAGGCATGAGTCACTACACCCAGCTGAAAGCAAGGAAGTTATCAAAAACTATTGGAGTCATTTCTATAAGACAGGATGTCAACTTGAAGAGACTTTTAAGACAGTAACAAATCTAAACCTGAGACTTTAGGATTAATTTAATACCACAACATAAAATATTCTGACTAATAGCTTCTTTTAAGTAATTTTAGGTGACTTGGACTTTCAAGAGAACCCAAGACACTGAACCACGCCTGAAATTGAATGTCCCCAAATAACTTGGAAACAGTAGTTCAATCTCTTTGGGTGAGCTAGTCACCAAACATAAGAGAGATACTTGCAAGGTAAAGGTTTAAGATCATTTCTCTAGTACAAAATATTATAGATATGACAGATATGTAAACTATAAATATGTGACTGAAAATACTATTTGCTCCTTCAATTTGAACTGCTTACCTTTGTTTTTCCTCTGTAACTGCACTGACAGACAGGGACCAAATGTATCTAGGTATGTAATTAACACATGAATTTTTTTGTTGAAAGACTTAAAGCCACTATTTTCTAATTTTTAGACAACATGATATCTAAATTAATAATCATTGCAAGCAAGCATCTATACCATTTTTAAACAATTCTAGAAAAGAGATTATATATTATAACATCCCTAACAAATACCTAGTAAGACATAATTAGACCTATTTTTTCCTCAGAAAAAATAGGAATGACAGTACTACATGACAAAGAATAGTAGTCCACAAAGTTCCTCATATGGTCTTATTTTTAATCAGGATGAAATTCTGTCTGCCTCCCTGTAGACATAACAACAATAACAGCTACTTTAAAATAAAATGTCATGGCCAGGCATGGTGGATCATAGCAATTTGGGAAGCCAAGGTGGGAGGCTCTCACCTGAAGCAAGGAGTTCAACACCAGCCTAGATAACAAAGCAAGACCTTATCTTTACCAAAAATAAAATAAAATAATAAAATATCAAAGGTCAATGCAAATTCGAAAAAAGGAAAGAAAAATGTTTAGTCTGAAGGGCTCTGAAGGCACCGAAGAGGGTGATCTGGCAAGAAAACATCAAATAGAAAGTAGGATACAAAAATTATGTTTCATTTCGCTAAAGTTCCTAAAAGAATTCACTCTTCTATTTAGCCTGGTACAAATAACATGTGGAGAGGAGAGGGAAAGGAAGCTTTGATGCAGCCCTAAAAGGAGCATCCTCCTGCATCAGTCTCAGATACATTCAATTTACCAGTGCTATTAACAAGAGAATCAATTGTGCTGGCATTTTATGAAGTCTGGGGAAATATTCCAACTAGAAGCTAAACTATGATGATTAATTTGTTTCCCATAACCAACTGCATGATAATTAGATGGTAATTGTCCATTCACTACCAATCTCTATGAGAAAAATCAGTTACTCAAGAATGAAAGAGCAACTTCCACGAAAGAGGTGCTGTATCCTGTTACTAGTTTCCTAGTCATTTAGCTGGTCTTATCTGACATGCCTTTCTCCATGTGTAGAAGAATCCACTCCAGTTAAAATCCCCTGTAAGAGTTTCAACTAATAAGCTCAGGAACTCAATTAGGTCTGAATAACTTTTTTAGCCCTTAAATGCACTTCACCACAAGTGGCAACCTTCATTCAATACACCCTGAACCTTAAACTGAACTAATCCTACCAGCAGTGCAGCAATTCAAACTCATTTCACTGGGTAAGTGAGCACACTTGAGTCTACTTTTAGAAAATTCAGTTACTTAATTCTAACTTCTAAAAATGTCTTCATATTGGAAAAACTCAAAAGCATACTGATAAAGCCAAAAAAAGAACTGTTAAGGTCTAGTGGACTCCAAAAGTCAGAGGACACTCCCACACAAGAGAGGGGTAAAGATCTACAAGATAAGTGACTGCTGAGTCACATAAACATGACCACCCCTCAGTTCCTTGTCATTATGAACGGGCTGAAATCTAAAGGCTTAACCACAGTGATCTTCCCATGATCTCCATGACCTGCTACTTAAGATGTCCCCCAGAGCATAAACTGTGTTTTATTCTTTATTATATCCACAACATCTGGCACATGATTGGCATTCAAGAAATATCTGATAAATAAATAATTTGTTTAAATTGCTGCTACATCCCGCCTCGGCTGCCCACTTTTCTATTCGGCACTGAAAGCCTATCGTGTGCCAGGTATTGTGCTGAGGACACAGTAATGAACACAACACAATACCTACCCTCATGGAGCCTACAGTCTGGTTTATACCACATTCTGGGTTCATGCTAATTTAATCACACATCACACTTGATTATAATTGCTGACATTTAATTTACATTTATTTTTCAGGTCTCCTCTGAGACTGTGAGGACTTACAGGCAAGTATTATGTTTCTTTCATTGCTATGTTCACAAGGCCTGGCACACACTAGACATTCAATAAATGGTTTGATAATGAATGAACATGTGGCAGTATGAACAGATTACTGGGATATATGAAATTGTCTTTTCTATGGTTATCGGTATGTACTTGAGGATGCTCATAATAATGGAATAACCTCTCTCTAAACCAGTCTCCTTCACTAAGTGTAAAATGTGAAAATGTAATAGGACAGGTGCATCTTTCTCTGACCAAATCCTAAACCTTTTTTTGTTTTCTTAACTCTTGCACTATAGATGACCACTCCATTTTCAAATGTTGCTCTTTCTTTTTTTTTTGAGTTGGAGTCTCACTCTGTCGCCCAGACTGGAGTGCAGTGGCCGCTCCCGGCCACCGCAGCCTCGACCTGCTGGGCTCCAGCGATCCTCCCGCCTCAGCCTTCCGAGTAGCCGGAATTACAGGCGTGTGCCACCACACCCGGCTAATATTTTGACTTATTGTAGAGATGAGGTCTCGCCTGCCCAGGAGGGTCTCGAACCCGCGGGCTCAGGCAATCCACTCACCTCAGCCTCCCAAAGGCGTGGGATTACAGGCTGAGCCACCGAGCCTGGCTAAATGTTGCTCTTTCACTTACATTGTGTTGTATTATTGGTTGTTCTTTCCTAAAACCACCCTTACTTAAATCATTGGCTTTAATTTCTATAAACCACAAGTAACCACCGAGATTCAGTTCAGACATCAGGGAAATCATTCTCATTTGTGGTTTGAATATCTTGTACCCAGTTTCTAGGCTCACATCCTTAACTACTGTAGAGACTGCAATTTGTATAAGTTGTCATCACCCTAAATTCAATATATCTTGAACTGATTAATGCCATGTTGGAAATGTGCATGAACTTCTCATTTTTCAAGAGTTGCTAAAAGTTGTAATTTTGGTGTGAAACTTAATTTTTTCCTTCAAATGTGGGAGGAAAGTGGCCAGGTTGTGGTTTTAAGGTAGAATCTGACTTGTAGATAGACTAGATGAAGGATAAGAGAGAAGAGACAAGGATGAGCCCAAGTATTTTTTTTTTTTGAATCAAAGTCTTACTCTGTCACCCAGGATGGAATGCAGTGGCACGCTCATGGTGACTAGAGCCTCAACCTGCTGGGTTCAGGCAATCCTTCCACCTCAGCCTTCCAAGTAGCTGGAACTACAGGCGTGCGCTACCACATCCAGCTAATTTTTTTATTTATTGTAGAGATGAGGTCTCGCCAAGTTACCCAGGCTAGTCTGGAACCCCTGGGCTCAGGCCTCCTATCACCTTAGCTGGGATTATAATCGTGAGCCACTCACCTGCCCCTATTCTTGAATACACTCTAATCAGGCTTCATCATCAATATACTACTGTCATAACTTAATCAGGGTCATCACTTTTTAGTCTTTATACCATTCTGTTTACTAACAGCATTTATCCAGTTAATCCCTCCTTCCTCCTTGAAATACTTTTTCAGTTGCCTTCTGGGAATAACTTATTGTGGTTCTCATCCAGCCTCACAGGCCCTTCCTTCTCAGTCTCCTTGGCAGATTCTGTCTCGCCATATTACCCTTTACACTTTGGGGTATCCCAAAGGTCAGTTCCCAATCTTCATACTTATTCCACTTATATTCCCAAGCTGATCTCATTTAATTTGATGACTTTAAGTGCTCCCTGTATTCTCAGGATTCCCAAGTTTATGTCTTTAGCCTAGACCTGGCCCCCAACCAGAGTCATACAGTTGAAGCCTCTTTGACCTCTTCAGATGGTAAACATGCAGTTTGTCTAAAACTGAATCCCACCTTTCTCACCC
>NW_007233814.1:33159-58849 GCF_000164805.1 Carlito syrichta | reverse complement strand
AGTCAGCACTTATGACATCTAAGAACTCCTCCTCGCTCACCTCTTTGTAATAATGCTGGTGAAAATAGTAGCAGTAATAGTCGTAGTAGAAGCAATAATAGTACAAAATGGATTTGTACTACTTTAGTAAAATAAGAGGATGTTTAATAATCATCTTTTATTAAAGCAGAGATCCAAGTACATGGAGCAGCAAAATAACTTCCTTCTAATGTGTTTGTTCCTGAGTTTGATGTGTATGGGTTCTGAAAAGTTAACACTGCATGTCAGACTTTGCTCAAGGTTGTGCAAGCAACATTACAACTTTATTCTTAGTTGATATGATGGGCCTTGTCAGCCATCTCAACGCCTGATAGTCCAAAGAGACAAAGGTACTAAACACGGGCAATGGAAGAGGGGGTGTTAATTTTCCCTATTAAGACGTTTTCAGCGACTGACATGTTATGTGCTGGTAAGTAATTTCTGAAGAGAAAATTTCTGTGTCGCTAATGAATTTGAGTTGAAGGACGTACAAGTAAACATGGTGATAATAAAAACATTTATGTATCTTTTTTGCATGTGCTCACTCACAAAAGTATTTTAAACATATTACTTCATTGAAACAGAAAATAGTCCTGTGTTTAAAATGCTTAATTTTACATGAGAAGGCATATGAGGATTTAATGAAATAATCTACAAGTCTATACTGAGCACCCTGCCTGCTAATTCTTGCTTGCCTTTTGATATAAATACCTAATCAGTTAGTCCAGTTTTTCTGTCCTTTGGGAAAAACATACTACCTTTCCATAGATATCTACGAAGCATATGATGTAGCTAAATGTAGCAATTGTGTGCATTTTTTTCTCTTTTGATGACCTTATTTTCACCCAAAATTAGCACTGACTGATGTGAGTGTGGACACGTACGTGCTGTTTTTTGTGTGGTAACTTTTGTCCCCACTGCTATACTTTATTACTTTTCAGTTAGCGCTATTTGAATGAGAAAACTTAGAGAGAGTTTCTGAAATAGATTTTTTTTTTTGAGTTGGAGTCTCACTCTGTCGCCCAGACTGGAGTGCAGTGGCCGCTCCCAGCCACCGCAGCCTCGACCTGCTGGGCTCTGGTGATCCTTCCGCCTTAGCCTTCCAAGTAGCCGGAACTACAGGTATGCGCTACCACGCCCGGCTGATTTTTTTTGATTTATTGTAGAGATGAGGTCTCGCTGCCCAGGCAGGTCTCGAATCCGTGGGCTCAGGTAATCCACTCACCTCAGCCTCCCAAAGGCGCGGGATTACAGGCTGAGCCACTGAGCCCGGCTTGAAATAGATTTTTAAAAGAATCTTGCCACATACATATACTGTGAAGTGCGGTAAATAATAATATCAAAAGGACCTTCATTTTGGGGCCCTGTTTCTCTTCGCAATCCTCAGCTCTTGTCAGTAACAGTTTATTTCATTAAGACAGAACTCTAGGGGCATGATTCTGAGGCACTTCGCATCCTTCTCAATAGACTTGTTATGGGAACTTCCTAATGCAATACCATTAGAGGACTTTGGGTATGAAAAAGTGAGAAGTGTAGCTCATATTAAGAATTTCTGGATGAATTTACTTCTTGTCAATGAAGTAAGTAGGTTGCAGATAAGATTTATGTTTTTTTAAAATAAGATTTAGTTGGTACTATTGTTGTGATAACTATGATTACCTGTATACTTCTGTGGTTTTCTAGTTTCCAAATTTATATTCAACACATTTCCTCAATCCTCATGGCAAATCCAAGCTTTTTTCAAATTTTTATTTTAAAGATGGGTACAATTCAGGGTTAAGTATGCAAATTGTCATTACACAGGTCAAGTTTGGGCCTCACTTTGGTGTCCACTTCACCTGATTTGAGATCTAGTACACTTATTGATAAAGTGTCCCCCCCTTGGCTGTTTCCCACTACCACCAATCGCTTTCTTATAGTATTATGATATTGTTCAGTGTCCGCTTATGAATGAGAATATGTGGTTATGTGCATATAGATCATGTATATGTATCATATTTTTTTAATCCAATCCATTTTGAATTTTTAAGTGTTGCTTTTGTACAAATTTGTTGTAGGTGTGAAAAGTAGAAATTCATATGACTCTAAATTACTTCCCTGTCAGATCTGTAATATTTAGCAAATTTTAGTTTTTATTATTATAAGTGCTACCACTAGTATTGGTAGTACTATGATTAATGCTATCAGTCTTAATAACACTACTGTTACATTAGTACAAAGAAGAGCAACACCAGTTACCATGGGGTAACTCATGGGATTTCATAGGTGGTTTATTTATAAGTATTGAAATATATTGTGCATGATTATTAGTTTATTTTTCTATATAAGTTTTATAACATTTTTCAATATCTAACATTTTTATAATAATATCATTATTTTCTATAGTATCATATGGCTGTTTGTGCCAATCAAGATCATTTATTTACAGTGCAAACACTGAAGCCATGGCATACACAGATGGGGGAAAATAAAGGTTGAAGATGACAGATTTTCTCAATCTTGCTCATTCAGGATTTCAAATTATAAAATGGGATTTTATAATATTATTTTATTACTTTGATCCAGCATAATTGTACAGAAATGGTGAGTACAGCCGGGGTCGGTGGCTCAGCCTGTAATCTCGCGCTTTGGGAGGGTGAGGTGAGTGAATTGCCTGAGCCTGCGGGTTTGAGACCCTCCTGGGCAACTTGGTGAGACCTCATCTCTACAATAAAATCAAAAAAATTAACCAGGCATGGTAGCGCGCCCCTGTAGTTCCAGCTACTTGGAAGGCTGAGGCGGAAGGATTGGTAGAGCCCAGCAGGTCGAGGCTGCAGTGCTTGGGAGCAGCCACTGCACTCCAGTCTGGGTGACAGAGTGAGATTCCAACTCAAAAAAAAAGGGAAATGGTGAGTACAGATACCCTTGCCTCTATTTTTTTATATATTGAAAAATTATCCCCTACCAGTAAGAATGAAGGCCAGTTAGAAGCCCAAGATTCACCTCTATGCAGCCTACTTATGTAGTGAATACTCACTTGTACCCCACAACTCTATAGTAAAATAAAATTTTAAAATAAAAGTAGATAACAAGTTTTAAAAAGAAAATTTGTAATTGTATGTATTTATAGGACAGAAAGTACTGACATGTTTTTCAAGTACAATGTGGAATGCTTAAGATCTATTGATTTAACTAGCTTAGGACTTCAGGTGGAATATAAATCTCACCATTGTAAGTGTTTTCATTATTTTTCAAATGACTCTAATTTGATTGTTTTACATAAATATTTGTGAATTTGTTTTAAGCATTTAGTTCTTTCTTTAGTTTTGCTTAGATGGACACATATTTCCATTAAATCGAATAGGCCTACAGTGCTAAGTTTTGGTATAACAATAGGATTGTTTAACCAACACCACATTCAATACACAGAATATTTCCATCACCACAAATAATCTCCTTGTTCTGCCTTTATTAGTCCAAACCTCCTTTCTGGTAAACCCTTTCTTCTCCTACTTTCTAATTTTGCCTTTTGCAGAATGCCATATTTATACAGTCAGTACTTTATTTTTTCATATTCTTTTTAATGCTGACTGACAATTCATTAGATGGGGGCAGCATGCTTATCTTTATAGTAGTGAAAGATCAATTTGGTTGTTTCATATTTCCAGGAATTAAGAATAAATCTGATAAAAATATTTGAGTACACCTTTGTGTTTAGACAGATTTTCTTTCCACCTATTCACATACCAGGACGTGGAAAGACTGGGTCATATAATAAGCGTATGTTTATAAGAAACTGTCAGATTCTTTTCCACAGTGGCTGTACCATTGTACATTTCTACCAGCAATGTACAAGTGTTTCATTTCCTCTGCATAGTTTTCAGCAATTGTATTGTCAGCTGAATGTTTTGTGTTTGTTTTGATTATTTATAAACCTCCTCATTGGTACATAGTGCCAGATCCTTCTGGTTAAATTTGTATTGTTAGACTCTTCCTTCACACCACGCACAACATGGATAAAATACCTAAATGTAAGCGCTAAAAGTATTACATTCTTATACAAAGATGTAGGTGTAACTCTTTGCCACTTGAATTAGGGTGGTATCTTAATTATGAAACCTACAGCACAAGCAACAAAAGAAAAAATATACACAAAGGAATTTTATGCAGCCATAAAGAAGGACAACCATGGAATTTGCAGCAACTTGGATGGATTTAGTCTATCATACTCAGAGATCTATCATAGAAACAAAGAACGGAGTACATGTGTCTCACTCATAAGCAGACCTTGAACAATTATCATAATATAAGACAGGGATTGGCAGTAGTGGGAAACTGCCAGGGGAAGCAGGGTGGGATTGGCAGTTGAGGGAAACTGCCAGGGGAAGGAGGGTACCTGTATAATGAACATTTTATACCTAACCCTGAATTGTACCCCACATCTTTAAAATAAATAAAATAAAATAAAATAAAAAATAGGATCTCTAATCAGTAACAGAGTAAACAAGTGTCAGCAGAGTTGTAGAGAAATCGGAGCCCTTATACCTTGTTGCTAGGGATATACAGTTGTGTAGCCATTTGGAAAAACAGTCTGGTAGTTCTCCAAATGGTAAGCATTGAGTTACCATATGGCACTGCAGTTTGATTCCTAGGTATATGTCTAAGAGAACTGAAAGCATATGTTCACACAAAAACGTGTAAATGAATGTCCATAGCATCTCTATTTATAATGGCCAAAGAGTGGAAACAGTCCAAATATTGATCAATTAAAAATGAATTTAAAATGTAGTATATTTATACACTGGGATATTACTCAGCAATAGAAAGAAATTAAGTACGGATACACGCTACAACATGAGATAAACTTTGAAAATATTATGCTAAGTGAAAGAATCTTAGAGAGAAAAGATCATATATTACATGATTCCTTGTATATGACATGTCAATGGGTAAATCTGTAGAGACAAGGTAGATTTGTGGTTCCCTCAGCCTGGGGTTGAGGGAGTAGTGAGGGTACTAATGAGTACCTTGTTTTCTCGTATGGGTGGTGAAGATGTTCCAATATACATTATGATGATGAATGCACCACTCTGTGAATGTATGGAAAATCATTGAATGGCACATTTTAGATGGTTAAAGCGTATAGTAAGTGAATTGCCTATCAATTAGGTTATTAAAAAAATCAACACCTGTGGAAAATACTGTAGCAATTCCTAAAGGTCCTAAAAATCGACCTCCTTATGAGCCAGCAATCCCCCTCTGGGAGTATACCCGGAGGTACTCAAATCACTCTACGATAGAGATACCTGCACATGAATGTTTATCACAGCATTATTCACAATAGCAAAAACATGGAACCAACTGTGCTGCACATTGAAAGTAGAAAAGATTTTTTAAATGTGGTACATATACAATAGTATTACGCAGCCATAAAGAAGGATAAAATTTTGGACTTTGGAGCAACTTGGATGGATTTTGAGCTTATAATACTCAGTGATCTATCACAGAAACAAAATACCAAAGGTGCCTGAACGATGTATATTTGTATACCTAACCCTTAACTGTACCCCACAATTTTATAATTAAAAATATGTTAAAAAATAAAATAACAGAAAAGAAAATACCGATTATCACATGTTCTCACTCATAAGTGGAACCTAAACATTGATCTTAATGCTATAAGAAAGGACATGTCAGTAGTCAGATATTACCAGGTGAGGGGGTCAACATAACATCAATAAGGGCACCTGATCTCAAACCAGGGGAAGTGGGGACCAAAGGGAGGCCCAAACGTTACCTGTATGATGACCTCTTATCTACCGAATCCTGAATTGTACCCCACATCTTTAAAACATGTTTACTAAAGTCACATCACATTGTCTACTGTTAGTAAATGCAATTTGTATTTTTTTTATTAAGGAATGCCAAATAATAGTTTTCTGAAAAAAAATCAATATATTTAGAAAAGTAGATGTGGCTCATCTCATGAGTTTATATGACTAGTTATGTGATGCATTTCTGTCTCTAACTTCATTAAACTTTGGTCTCTGGTCTTGGTAAATGCCAAGAAAGTGTATGATGAGTACATTTCTATAGTATCCTATAGTAATAACTTTATAATTATTTTATATAATCTTTTGACTTCTGATTATATTCTATTCTTTTCATCTTTGCTGGCAGACTACACAAGGACAGATGTAAACTACGTATGTATATACAATTTATTTTGCTATCCTGGCTCACTTTGATATCATTTTTTCAGATGATCTTGAAAATATTGTTGTGTGACTTCACGATTAAGCGATGAAGAAGTTTGGTAAAAGTTAATAAGTATATACTGTAGAATATATCTCTGTCCCTAATGTGGTTAATTGAACAATGATTTAATCATTTATTTTGGGTGTATTTATTAGGAACATTATGATGTCTGACAGTTGTTTTGAGCAATAAGTTAGCTTCTGCAAATTTGTCCTTCTTTTTTAGAGGATTGTTATTTTCATAGTATTTACTGATGGTTAATGCTGATAGTTTGTGGAGATATTTAGTGTGGTATCTTTCTTTCTTTCTTTCCGTCCTTCCTAACTAGTGCTTTTAAATGAATCAAGGCAGACAGTGATATCTCCATTTTTAATGAAATGCTGCATTAAACTAATTCTCATTCCACATTATCTCAATAAATGAGTTACAAAAGGGGACACTTTTGAGAACTCTGCCTTCCTGATCATGAATTTCAAAGTATTTGCTGCCAGTTGTGCCAGTACTGATCTCTCATGCATCAGAATTAACAAGATCAGGAGACCTTTTGTTATGAAGAAATACGTTGTAAAAAAAATTTTCTGCAAACTAAAAAAAAAAAAGATATTGTAATAGTGATGGTGAATTGCAAGTAATGAAATTACTGACTAACTTACCTGGTAGTAAAGTTGACTGTAAAGGGGACAAGTTATAAGCAAATTTTGTCCTTATATACACCACTCATGTCATGATTACAGAGTATCTTTGCTGCTTTGTTGTGTTTCGGGATCCAAAAGAATCTTCACATGTTTGCTCGTGTATCTTTACAACAAATTCGTGTCAGTGAGTGTGTAAAAGATTCAATGACCTGAGTTTGTTGTGAGGGTATATGAGAAGATCGACATAAAAGTCCCAAGTACATTACTGCTGTGTAAGGAAGCAGTTCCCATATATAATTCTGCCTGTTGCTCATCTCCTTCTATTTCTGGCTACCTTTATTTTTATTGTGCATCGTGAATTTAATCAATGGAATATTCTGAGATGTACTATAGTCTCTCACTACATGTCAGCCTGTATCCTTGGCATTTGTTCCTGATGGGAAGCAGTCTGTCATCATCTATGTGGGTTAAACAGCCCACGGCCAATGACAGAATTAAGAAAGGGGAGAAGTGGGTAAAAAAATAGTGATTGGTTTCTAGATGTTAGCCCTCACAGTGTTTATACACCTGTAAGAGTCCTAGAGAATAGGCAGATTTCTTGTCTTTACACCGTCTATTAAGCTTGATTTGGTAAAGAAAGGAGCTGAGTCTTTGCTGCATTGTGTCAAGCGTTGAAAAGGATGATAGGTGAAGTGTCAAGTGAGTATTGCTAGTTTCAGGTGGGAGTGAGAGAGAGACTCCAGTCATAGCCAGGAGAACTGGTTCTGGGTCACATATGTCTTCACATACTGTCTTACAACGTCCCATTGGTTCAGATGTGTTCAGGGAAAATCAGAGCAAAAGGGGCTTAGAGTAGAATTCAACAGAAATGAGTTAAAAGTTTAGTTTCCACTTAAAAGATCGAGGAGGAAATTAGCTTTTCACCCTGCCATTACTGATGTATTTCTGTTGCCCACGAAATTCTGGATGTCTGGTCACACTTTCCCTGTGGATTTGAACTGAAGGAACGTGTCGAGAAAAGAAGGATGCCCTTGGTGTACTCGAGGTTTCCTTTTAGCTTCAGGGAGCATCAGACCATTTGAAATGAAGGAAAGGAAGCAGGACCAAGATAATTCACTCCTGTTCTGGGCAATCATCCAGGTTCAAAGAGGGTAGGTGAGAGGGTCTTGACTGAGCAAGGAATACAAACTGGAAGACACTGAAGTAGGTTTTCCCTAGGATCATGACTAAACAAATCAGGGTCAGGGCTCATGCTGTGCTAAGGGGAGTGATGAAAGCTGCAGAGGGTTTTGGTGGAGATCAAGCAATGCCTCCACAATAAAGCATGCTGTGTGCAGTGTCCTACTCAGGAGGATAATTGTGACACCTCCTGCCTATTGCTGGTTCTGTCCTAGGTAGAGGATAACTTGCCAAAAACACATTTTGGTGACCTCCTGACCAGTGATGGGGTGGAGATGCAGGTGCTTTGAGTTGACTTCCCTGATGTCAGGAGATTATAGGTGGTCACCTCGTGCAAAGGAATCCTCAAGATGATTTCAGTGGTCCATTATTACTAACACTAATTAATACAAGTTAGAGAAGTTAAAGATAGAAGAGATAAAGAACTCCCTAATAGAGGAAGGAAATATAGGAATGTATTGGACTCTACTGGTCCTACCAACCATTCAGGTGCACATAGAGTGAGTAAATCCTAAATGAAGAAGGGATGCATCTGGGAAGACAGTGAAGTAGGTATTCCCTGGGACTGATGAATAAATATCATCAGGGTTCAGCCATGATGGTCTAACAAGGGAAGTAATGAAACTTCAGGAAATTACAAAGTAAAAAGGGCAGCAGCTCCACATTCACATGCTGGGTGCAGTTCCCCATCCAGAAAGGTATCTTAAGACTGTAAGTGACTGGTTTCTTCTTGGCTAGAGTAAGATTCACCAAATGCAAGATTGCGGTGGACATTCGACTGATGATTCGATGAAGCTGCAGGTACCTTGATCTGCCTTATCAAATCTCAGGAGACAGTAGGAACCAAATTGAACCTCCCTCATACTCTAGATGTCAGTGTCCCATTTCTAAAAAGATAAACACCTTCAGGTACATAAAGATAAATGATGCAATGATCCTGCCTGATAGAAGAGAGAATGGGAAGACGCTGGTTTTCTAATGATCCTCCAATCATTTAGGCATTCCTAGAGCAGATGAGGGGGTACTCAGGGAAGGAAGGATGAAAGAAGGAAGGCAGGGCCTGGATATTTCCTAGCACTTATGAATGAATAAGTTCAGAGTTCAGGTTTCATGCTGTGCTGGATGGAGAGATGAAAACTGCACAGGATTGCCATTGTGGGTGGGGTAGCACGTCCACATTTAGCCATGCTTCTGCGGTGCCTTAATCCTAAAGGGGTCAGTCACTTAGACTCAGTGTCACTTGTTCTTTTCTTGGTAGAATAAGGTTCACCAGGAACACATTTGTGATGGACTTCAGACCATTGATGACCATGAAGGTGCCAGTGCATGGCAAGGCTTACCTGACCCAGGGTATCGTAGACCATCACCTGGACCTCACTCATCCTCAACATGATTTCAGTGGTGTATTCCTCTCAACATGAATGCCTACAGGTAACGAAGATGAGGACAGAAGAGAGAAAGGTAGTTATTAATAGATGAGAAAATAGGACAGGCATATTATTCCCTGGTCCTGTCAATCACCCCAGAAAATGTAAAGGCTGTGAGGGAGGGAGGGATGCAAGTTACTGAATAATCTTCTGAATTATAAGAGATTTTCACTTTATGTTCATGAGTTCTCAGGAAGATAATTTTATCCTTTACATGGGGTGCATTACAGGACCTCAGTTGTATAATCCGTATCTTCACAAACAGAAAGGCCTACACGTTTCCAGCGCAGATCAATACATTCGTTATTTGAAGATATGTGTGATCAATGAAGAGTTGTTTGTGGACGGGTCCCTGGGCCACACCCTTCCACCATCTCCTTAGACTTGGAGGTGGATGACAGAAGAGAAAATGAGAAGAAGTTGGTTTTCTACTGGTTCTGCCAATCATTTCGCTAAAAAGAGCAGGTGAGGGGGTACTCAGAAAAGAAAGGATGCAGGTCCGAAGGCAGTGGAGTGGATATTCCCAACACTTACAAATGAATTACTGTAGAGGGTCCTTCCTGTGAACTTGCGCAGCATAGCATGGAAAGCCACTAGAACCCACTAGTAGCAATACATTTTGGTAAAAAGGATTGTGATTGAACACTAGGGGCGAAGTTAAGCCTCCAAGGGGCTTGTTTCAGATCCTCACATCTTGGTAGGTAGGCAGGTCCTAAGCAAGAGAACGTATTTGTAAAGTTTTAGTTAGATTCATAGACGCGGCTATAACCATCCCTTATCTTTTTATGCCAGTTTCCTGTTTATAAGGTATTCTCATATTTGCTGTGTTACTTATTGTCTTTAAAGTGAAACAGATAATAATGGATTACAGCTATCAATGAATGCAGTCTCCTTATGCAATGCACAGTACATAAATGTGTATGGCAAGAAGTGCATGAGATAGTCCTTGTAAAGGCGCTCACTGCCATGTCTGATAGAGTGGCAAACATTGCACAAAAGCTTCAAAATATTACTGTTATTTCTCCAAATCTCCTTTCCTCCATTTCTCTCACCTCGTCTTTTTAACGTTATTTTTTTCTTCTTTTCTTCTCTCCTTCTTTTGCTCCATTTCCCTTCTCATCTTCTCTCTTTTCTTTCTTCTTCTCTATCCTCTCTTTTCCTCTCTACTTTCTTTCCCTCTCCTTTTGTAATGACAATTTTATTTTATTTCCCCTATTTGTATATTTTAGTTGATCATTATTTGTATTAACCAAATATAGATGCAAGTGTAAATTTATTTTCCTCCACAACTTTCAGAAATGCCTTGCTACTAGTTACAGTGTGTTGACGAATGCCATTGTACATTCTCTATTAGTGGTGTGACCTCTGTGTTAGGTGCATGCCAGTCTAGTCTCCTCTCCCCTCTCCTCCTCTCCTCTCTTCCCTCTTGCCCTCTCCTTTACATTCCTCTTTCTTTCTCATTTCCAAACTCTCCCATTTATTTTCCTCTCCTCCCCACCTCTTTCTCCCTCCCTTCTTGTTTCATGATGAGTAAAATATGCTTAGTGTTCCCAATTAACTTGCATTAAACTATTTTCTTTGTCATTACTTGAAGACATGTGTGTAGTGCTTGCTTATCCTGAATGTAAGAAAAGTAAAGCTAAATGGAGTGGAAGTTGACCCTTCACTCACCACCTCCCTCTATTGCCTCAACATTGCACTCCGTGTCTATAGTTGATGACTTCTGCTGCTGCACAATATTCTCACACTTAAGGAAATATATATTACTGAACATGCATTAGGGCTGCTTTGGGGCTTTTTTCAGGGCTTGTCTGCTTCTCATCTAGCCTTGCAAAGTCTCTTCCTGAAGCATTCAGATCTAGAGAAAGTCAAATATTACAAAACTCCAAAATTTTATTTCCACTCCACCCCACTCCACTCAGAAATTTCTGAATGAACTTCTTGATAGCGAAAGAAGTTAACAATAAATATTGACCCTTCAGTTTTAAATGGTACTTCAATTGGAAATGGTTTAATTTTCATTTCAAAGGTGAGTTACAAGTTCAACAAGGTTTAGTTTTCATATTATGTTGGCTTTATTGCTTTTTGTGGACTTTCAGTTTTCACACGTTCTTTCTGAGTGTTTTTCATATAATTACAATCAACTTGTTTGGCCTTTCTAGGGTAGCACTGCTTGTAGGCATTAACCCGAGGCATCAAGGTAACATAACTTTGGTTTTCAGAGAGTGGGACCAGTGTGCTTCCAGTAATGAAGTTGAGCCTTGGCCATCATCTGCACACAGTACAAAACAGGAGAACTTTGATCCCTATTCATGGATGTCATCATAGTTGGTAAGTAGCAAAGGGACACTTCGGTTCTGAGAAGGATTCTCTCACATGGTGGAATTAGAAGGTTGGAACAATTGGAAGGACATTATTTCTGCCTTTTTCTGAGAAATGAACTTTCACATTAAAACACACCGATACAGAACTTAAACCTGTAGCCCTTATGTTAAAATAATCAGATCATGCCTCCTGGTATCAACTCATTGCAAAATCTAATCAAATCAAACCTTATTACCCAACCCAACCCCCAACTGGGGAGACAGGTTTGGGCATTTCTTCCGTCTTCTTGCCAGTGGACTTGTAACAAAGCTTTCTTTCCTGCAAAGACAGTACCATGGTATGCGCTTCTATGAACAGCGAGCTCATTGGTTACTCAGTAAGACTATTCCCAATGCTTCTTATGAATGACCTCGCTTGAGTTAGTTCTAGATACAGGATAAGGCCTGTATGTGACACTCAATTCAAATTTGTCCAGGTAGAAAGATGATGGTTTCCTGTAACAGGAGCAGCATTGCTGCCTGTTGTTACCATTGCAACTTGGTGACCCAAAAAACCAAGAAATTTGGAACCTACACAGGGCCAATATAATAGTGGTGTTCAATCTTCATTAATAATAGCAACATGTCCAAGGTAAATATCTTAAAAACCAGGGCTGCTTTCATGTTTTAATCTCTAAATTGGAATTGTTGTGGTATGAAGAATTCGCCTTGATATTTACAGTGATGAACATTGTGATAAACTGCTTAGTGATACATTTACTATATGTTAGGTTACGCAAGTATTTTACACCTTACTTTTTTCAAATCTCACAGTATACATTTGTTATAAAATAAATCATCTTTTTATAGGATAGAAGTGTTATCTGGATCAAATGAAGTGATCTTCAAGTGCATATTATGTACTCCAAGTAAACATTTAGTAGCTTTTATTGTGTTTATTGTTACTATATTTGGAAATAAAATTGAGCAAATGTCATAATTTATATACAGAGGGAAATCAATGGTGACTGCAGAAATGGACAACTTATTACAGGAAAAGGAAGGAATAAGTTGTTCTTTTCAATGAAGTGAATGTGTCTTAATTTGTCTTAGTAAATAGACTGCTATTTCACCGAATTCAAAGAACTTAGTCAAATGCTTTGTTGGTATAAGAATAGGATTGTTTAACCAACACCACATTCAGTATACAGAATACTTCCATCACCACAAACAATCTCCTTGTTCGGCTTTTATAAGTCCAATCCTCCTTTCTGGTAAACTCTTTCTTCTCCCACTTTCTAGTTTTGCCTTTTGCAGAATGCCATACATTTACAGTCAGTACATGTATATTTCTTCATATTCTTTTTATTGCTGAATGATTATTCATTGGACGGAGCCAGCGCGCTAATCTTTATAGTAGTGAAAGATCAATTTGGTTGTTTCATAAGTCCAGGAATTAAGAGTAAATCTGGTTAAAAAATATTTGAGTACACCTTTGTGTGAAGACAGATTTTCTTTATCCTGTTCAAAAGCCAGGGCATGGGAAGAGTGGGTCGTATAATAAGCGTATGTTTATAAGAAACTGACAGATTCGTTTCCACAGTGGCTGTACCATTGTACATTTCTACCAGCAGTGTATAAGAGTTTCATTTCTTCTGCAAAGTTTTCTGCAATTGTATTGAGAGCCAAATATTTTGTGCTTGTTTTGATTATTTATAAACCTCTCCCATTGGTAGATAGTGCCAGATCCTTCTGGTTAAACTCTGCCTTCCTGATCATGAATTTCAAAGTATTTGCTGCCAGCTGTGCCCGTACTGATCTCTCATGCTTCAGAATTAGCAAGATCTGGAGACCCTTTGTTAGGAAGAAATACCGTGTAAAAAAAAATTTCAGTAAACTACAAAAAAAAAAGAAGATATACTACTAGTGATGGTGAATTGCAGGCAATAGAATTACTGACTAACTTACCTGGCAGTTAAGTAAACTATAAAGAGGACATGTCTTAAGCAAATTTTGACCTTATATACAACACTCATGTCATGATTACAGAGTATCTTTGCTGCTTTGTTGTGTCTGAGAATCCAAAGGAATCTTCACATGTTTGCTCGTGCATCTTTGCAATAAATCCGTGTCAGTGAGTGCGTAAAAGATTCAATGACCTGGGTTTGTTGTGTGGGTATATGAGAAGATCGACATAAAAGTCCCAAGTGCGTTACTGCTGTGTAAGGAAGCAGTTCCCATATATAATTCTTCGTGTTGCTCATCTCCTATTTCTGGCTACCTTCATTTTTATTACACATTGTGCAATAAATCAATGGCATATAATGAGATATACTATAGTCTCTCACTACATGTCAGCCTGTATCCTTGGTACTTGTTCCTGATGAGAGGCAGCCTGTCATCATCTATGTGGGTTAAACAGTCCAAAGCCAATGAAAGAATTAAGAAAGGGGAGAAGTGGGTCAGAATAGTGATTGGTTTCTAGATGTTTGCCTTCGCAGTGTTTATACTTCTGTAAGAGTTCTAAAGAATAGGCAGATTTCTTGTCTTTGCACCATCTATTAAGCTTGCTTTGGTAAAGAAATGAGATGAGTCTTTGCTGCATTGTGTCAAGCATTGAAAAGGATGATAGGTGAAGTGTCACATGAGTGTTGCTAGTTTCAGGTGGGAGTGAGAGAGAGGCTCCAGGCATGGCCAGGAGAACTGGTTCTGGGTCACATATGTCTTCACATACTGTCGTACAATGTCCCTCTGGTTCAGACGGGTTCAGGGAAAATCGGAGAAAAAGGGGCCTAGAGTAGAATTCGACAGATTTGAGTTAAAAGTTTAGTATCCTCCTAAAAGATCGAGGGGGGAATTAGTTTTTCACCCTGCCATTACCGATGTTTTTCTATTCCTCACGAAATTCTGGAAGTCTGGTCACACTTTTTCTATGGATTTGAACTGAAGGAACGTGTGGAGAAGAGAAGGATGCCCTTGGTGTACTCGTAGTTTCCTTTTAACTTCAGGGAGCATCAAACCATTTGAAATGAAGGAATGGAAGCAGGACCAAGATAACTCACTCCTGCTCTGGGTAATCATCCAGGTTCATAGAGAGTAGGTGGGAGGGTCTTCTCTGAGCAAGGGATACACACTGGAGGACAGTGAAGCAGGTTTTCCCTAGGATCATGAATAAACAAATCAGGGTCAGACCTCATGCTGTGCTAAGGGGAGTGATGAAAGCTGCAGAGGTTTTTGGTAGAGATCAAGCAATGCCTCCACAGTAAAGCATGCTGTGTGCGGTGTCTTACTCAGAAGGACAGCAGCCACACCTCCTATCTAGTGCTGTTTCTGTCCGTAGAGGAAGACTTGCCAAAAACACATTTTTGTGACGTCCAAACCAGTGATGGGGTGGAGATGCAGGTGCCTTGAGTTGACCTCCCTGATGTCAGGGGATTATAAGTGACTACATGGAGCAAAGCCATTCTCAAGATGATTTCAGCGATCCATTGTTACTAACACTAATTAATGCAAGTTAGAGAAAATAAAGATAGAGTAGCTAAAGAACTCCCTAATAGAGGAAGGAAATATAGGAATGTAATGTTCTCTACTGGTCCAGCTAACCATTCAGATGCACATAGAGTGAGTAAAACCTAATTGAAGGAGGGATGCGTTTGAAAGGCAGTGAAGTAGGTATTCCCTGGGACTGATGAGTAAATCTGATCAGGGTTCAGCCATGATGGTCTAACAAGGGAAGTAATGAGACGTCAGGAAATTGCAAAGGAAATAGGCAGCAGCTCCACATTCACATGCTGGGTGCAGTGCCAGATCCAGAAAGGTATCTTAAGATTATAAGTGACTGGCTTCTTCTTGGCTAGAGTAAGAGTCACCAAATACAAGATTGTGGTGGACATCCGACTGATGACGCGATGACGCTGCAGGTGCTTTGATCAGCCTGTTCAAATCTCAGGAGACAGTAAGTAGCAAATTGAACCTCCCTCATACTCTAGATAATGCCAGTGTCCCATTTCTAAAAAGATGAACAACTTCAGGTTAGAAAAGATAGAGATAAAGGATGCAATGATCCTGCCTGACAGAAGAAAGAATGGGAAGAATCTGTATTTCTAATGGCCCTCCAATGATTTATGCTTACTGAGAGCAGATGAGGGGGTACTCAGGGAGGAAAGGATGATAGTAGGAAGGCAGCGGACTGTATATTCCCTGGCACTTATGAATGAATAACTTCAGGGTTCAGGTATCATGCTATGCTGGGTGGAGTGATGAAAACTGTACATGATTGCTATTGTGGGTGGGGTAGCAAGTCCACATTTAACCATGCTTGTGCAGTGCCTTACTCAGAAAGGTGCCAGTCACTTAGAATCAGTGTTACTTGTTCTTTTCTGGGTAGACTAAGGCTCACCAAGAACACATTTGTGATAGACTTCAGACCATCGATGGGTGTGAAACTGCAAGTGAATGAAGAAAGTTTACCTGACCCAGGGTATCCGTACACCATCACCTGAACCTCACACAACTTCAACATGATTTCAGTGGTCTATCCCTCCCAACATGAATGCCTACAGGTAAGAGAAGACGAGGACAGAAGAGACGGAGGTGCCTACTAATAGATGAGAAAATAGGACAAGCATGTTCTTTAGAGGTCCTGTCCATGACCCAGAAAATGTAAAGGAGGTGGATGAGGGAGGGATTCACGTTGCTGATAATCTTCTGAGTTTTCAGAGATTTTCACTTTATGTTCATGAGTTCTCGGGAAGATAATCTTATCCTTTACATGGGGTGCTTTGCAGGACCTCAGTTGTATAATCCGTATCTTCACAAACCGAAAGGCCTACACATTCCCAGCACAGATCAATATATTCATTATTTGAAGATATGCGTGATCAGTGAAGGGTTGTTCGGGACGGGTCCCTGGGTCACACCCCTCCACCCTCTCTTTAGACTTAGAGGTGGATGACAGAAGAGAATATGAGAAGAAGTTTGTTTTCTAATGGTCCTGCCAATCATTTAACAAAAAAGAGCAGGTGAGGGGGTACTCAGAAAAGAAAGGATGCAGGTCCGAAGGCAGTGGAGGGGGTATTCCCTATCACTTATAAATGAATTACTGTAGAGGGTGCTTCCTGTGGACTTCCCCAGGATAGCAAGGAAAGCCATTTGAACCCACTAGTAGCAATATATTTTGGTAAAAAGGATTGTAATTGAACACTAGGGGTGAAGTTAAGCCTCCAAGGGTTTTTTTTTCTTGCACCCACATCTTGGTAGGTAGGTCGGTCCTAAGTGAGAGAACGTATTGGAAAGTTTTTAGTTAGATTCATTGACGAGGCTATAACCATTCACATATTTTTATGCCAGTTTCCTCTTTATAAGGTATTCTCATATTTGCTGTTTTACTTATTGTCTTTAAAATGTAAACAGATAATAAGAGATTACAGCTGTCAATGAATGCAGTCTCCTTATGTAATGCACAGTATATGCATGTGTGTAGCATGGAGTTCATGTGATAGTCCTTGTAAAGGCATTCACTGCAATGTCTGATAACGTGGAAACCATTAGACAAAAGCTTCAAAATATTATTGTTATTTCTCCAAATCTGCTTTCCTCCATTTCTCTCACTCGTCTTTCTAAAGTTATTTTTTTCTTCTTTTCCTCTCTCCTTTTCTTGACCCATCTCCCTTCCCATCTCCTCTCTTCTCTTTCTTCTTCTCTATCCTCTCTTTTCCTCTCTGCTTTCTTTCCCTTCTCCTCTCTTAATGACAATTTTATTGTAGTTTATTTCCCCTATTTGTATATTTTAGTTCATCATTATTTGTATTAACCAAATATAGATGCATGTGTAAGTTTATTTTCATCCTCAACTTTCAGAAATGCCTTACTACTAGTTACAGTGTGTTGAAGAATGCTATTGGACATTCTCTATTAATGGTGTGGCCTCTGTGTTAGGTGCATGCCAGTGGAGACTCCTCTCCCCTCTACTCCCCTCCTCACTTCCCTCTTGCCATCTCCGTGTCATTCCTCTTTCTTACTCATTTCCAACCTCTCCCATTTACTTTCCTCTCCTCACCAGCTTCTTTCTCCCTCCCTTCTTGTTTCCTGATGAGTAAAATAGGCTTAGTGTTCCAAGTTTACTTTCATTAAACTATTTTCTTTTTCGTTATGTGAAGACATGTGTGTGGTGCTTGCTTATTCTGAATGTAAGACAAGTAAAGCTAAATAGAGTGAAAGTTGACCGTTCGCTCACCTCCTTCTATTGCCTCAACATTGCACTCCGTGTCTATAGCTGATGGCCTCTGCTGGTGCACAATTGTCTCACACTTAAGGAAATATATACTACTGAACATACATTAGGCTTGCTTTGTGGCTCTTTTCAGGGCTTGTCTGCTTCTCATCTAGCTTTGCAAGGTATCTTCCTGAAGCATTCAGATGTAGAGAATGTCAAGTATTACGAAACTCCAAAATTTTATTTCCACTCCACCCCACTCCATTCACAAATTTCTGAATGAACTTCTAGATAGCGACGAAGTTAACAATAATAATTGACCCTTCAGTTTCAAATGGTGCTTCAATTTGAAATGGTTTCATTTTAATTTCAAAAGTGAGTTACAGTTTCAACAAGGTTTAGTTTTCATATTATGATGACTTTATTGCCTTTTGTGGATTTTCAGTTTTCACACGTACATTCTGAGTGTTTTTCATATAATCACAATCAACTTGTTTGGTTTCTCTAGGTGAGCACTGCTTGTAGGCATTAACTCGAGGCATCAAGGTAACATAACATTGGCTTCAGAGGGTGGGGCCCCTATGCTTCCAGTAATGAAGTTGAGCCTTGGCCATCATCTGCACACAGTACAAAACAGGAGAACTTTGATCCCTATTCATGGATGTCATCATAGTTTGTAATTAGCAAAGGGACACTTCGGTTCTGAGAAGGATTCTCTCACATTATGGATTTGGAAGGTTGGATACAATTGGAAGAAAATTATTACTGACTTTTTCTGAGAAAAGACCTTTGACATTAAAACTCACTGATACAGAACTTAAACCTGTAGCCCTTATGTTAAAATAATCAGATCCTGCCTCCTGGTATCACTTCATTACCAGATCCAATCAAATCAAACCTTATTACCCAAACCCAGCCCCCAACTGGGGAAACAGGTTTGGGCATTTCTTCCGTCTTCTTGTCAGTTGACTTGTAACCAAGCTTTCTTTCCTGCAAAGACAGTGCCATGGTATGGGGTCTATGAACAGAGAGCTCATTGGTTACTCAGTAAGACTATTCCGAATGCTGCTTATGAATGACCTCGCTTGAGTATTTTCTAGATACAGGATAAGGCCTGTATGTGAGACTCTATTCAAATTTGCCCAGGTAGAAAGATGATGGTTTCCTGTAACAGGAGCAGCATTGCTGCCTGTTGGTACCATTGCAACTTGGTGACCCAAAAAACCAAGAAATTTGGAACCCACACAGGGCCAATATAATAGTGGTGTTCAATCTTCATTAATAATAGCAACATGTCCAAGGTAAATATCTTAAAAACCAGGGCTGATTTCATGTTTTAATCTCTAAATTGCAATTGTTGTGGCATGAAGAATTGCCTTGATATTTACAGTGATGAACATTGTGATAAACTGCTTAGTGATACATTTACTATATTTTAGGTTACTCAAGTATTTTACACTATACTTCTTTCAAATCTCACAGTAAACCTGTGTTATAAAATAAATCATCTTTTTATAGGATAAAAGTGTTATCTGGAACAAATGAAGTAATCTTCAAATGTATATTATGTACTCCAAGTAAACATTGAGTAGCTAATATTGTCTTTATTGTTACTACATTTGGAAATAAAATTGAGCAGATGTCATAATTCACATACAGTGGGAGATCACTGGTGACTGCAGAAATGGACAAGTTATCACAGGAAAAGGAATGGAATAAGTTGTTCTTTTCAATGTAATGAATGTGTCTTAATTTGTCTCAGTAAATAGATTGCTGTTTCACCGAATTCGAAGAACTTAGTCAAATGCTTTGTTGGTATAAGAATAGGATTGTTTAACCAACACCACATTCAATACACAGAATACTTCCATCACCACAAATTGTCTCCTTCTGCTGCCTTTATAAGTCCAATCCTCCTTTATGGTAAACTCTTTCTTCTCCTACTTTCTAGTTTTGCCTTTTGCAGAATGCCATACATATGCAGTCAGCACATGTATATTTCTTCATATTCTTTTTATTGCTGAGTGATAATTCATTGGACGGAGCCAGCGCGCTAATCTTTTATAGTAGTGAAAGACAAATTTGGTTGTTTCATAAGTCCAGGACTTAAGAATAATTCTGATAAAAAATATTTGAGTACACCTTTGTGTGAAGACAGATTTTCTTTATCCTGTTCAAAAGCCAGGGCATGAGAAGAGTGGGTCGTATAATAAGCGTATGTTTATAAGAAACTGACAGATTCGTTTCCACAGTGCCTGTACCATTCTACATTTCTACCAGCAATGTATAAGAGTTCCATTTCCTCTGCATAGTTTTCAGCAATGGTATTGTCAGCTGAATGTTTCGCCTTATTTTGATACTTATAAACCTCTCTAATTGGTAGATAGTGCCAGATCCTTCTGGTTAAACTCTGCCTTCCTGATCATGAATTTTGAAGTATTTGCTGCGAGCTGTGCCAGTACTGATCTCTCGTGTATCAGAATTAGCAAGATCTGGAGACCCTTTGTTAGGAAGATATACATTATAAAAAAAACATTTCGGTAAACTAAAAAAAAAAAAGGATATACTAATAGTGATGGTGAATTGCAGGCAATAGAATTACTGACTAACTTACCTGATAGTTAAGTAGACTGTAAAGAGAACAAATTATAAGCAAATTTTGTCCATATATATACACCGCTTATGTCATGATTACAGAGTATCTTTGCTGCTTTGTTTTGTCTTAGGATCCAAAAGAATCTTCACATGTTTGCTCGTGCATCTTTAGAATAAATCCGTGTCAGTGTGTAAAAGATTCAATGACCTGGATTTGTTGTGAGGGTATATGAGAAGATCAGCATAAATGTCCCAAGTGCATTACCACTGTGTAAGGAAGCAGTTCCCATATATAATTCTTCATGTTGCTTGTCTTCTTCTATTTCTGGCTACCTTCATTTTTATTGCACATTGTGAATTAAATCAATGGAATATATTGAGATATAGTCTCTCACTACATGTCAGCCTGTATCCTTGGTACTTGTTCCTGATGGGAAGCAGCCTGTCATCGTCTATGTGGGTTAAACAGTCCATGGCCAATGACAGAATTAAGAAAGGGGAGAAGTGGGTCAAAATAGTGAGTGGTTTCTAGATGTTAGCCCTCGCGGTGTTTATAGACCTGGAGAGTTCTAGAGAATGGGCAGATTTCTTGTCTTTGCACCATCTATTAAGCTTGCTTTGGTAAAGAAAGGAGATGAGTCTTTGCTACGTTGTGTCAAGCATTGAAAAGGATGATAAGTGAAGTGTCCCGTGAGTGTTGCTAGTTTCAGGTGGGAGTGAAAGAGAGGCTCCAGTCTTGGCCAGGAGAACTGGTTCAGGGTCACATCTGTCTTCACATACTGTTGTACAATGTCCCTCTGGTTCAGATGGGTTCAGGGAATATCGGAGCACAAGGGGCCTAGAGTAGAATTCAACAGATTTGAGTTAAAAGTTTAGTTTCCTCTTAAAAGATCGAGGAGGACATTAGTTTTTCCCTCTGCCATTACTGATGTACTTCTGTTCCTCACGAAATTCTGGATGTCTGGTCACATTTTTTGTATGGATTTGAACTGAAGGAACGTGTGGAGAAGAGAAGGATACCCTTGGTGTACTCGAGGTTTCCTTTTAACTTCAGGGAGCATCCAACCATTTGAAATGAAGGAAAGGAAGCAGGACCAAGATAATGCACTCCTGCTCTGGGCAACCATTGAGGTTGAAGAGGGTATGTGGGAGGGTGTTCTCTGAGCAAGGGATATACACTGGAGGACAGTGAAGCAGGTTTTCCCTAGGATCATGAATAAACGAATCAGGGTCAGGCCTCATGTTGTGCTAAGGGGAGTGATGAAAGCTGCAGAGGGTTTTGTAGAGGTCAAGCAATGCCTCCACAATGAAGCATGCTGTGTGCAGTGTCCTACTCAGAAGGACAGCAGCCACACCTCCTATCTATTGCTTGTTCTGTCCTGGGTAGAAGAAGACTTGCCAAAAACACATTTTTTGACCTCCAGACCAGTGATGGGGTGGACGTGCAGGTGCCTTGATTTGACTTCCCTGATGTCAGGGGATCATAGGTGGCCACACGGAGCAAAGCCATCCTCAAGATGCTTTCAGTGATCCATTATTACTAACACTAATTAATACAAGTGAGAGAAAATAAAGATAGAGTAGCTAAAGAACTCCCTAATAGAGAAAGGAAATATAGGAATGTAATGTTCTCTACTGGTGCAACTAACCATTCAGGTGCACATAGAGTGAGAAAAGCCTAACTGAAGGAGGGATGCATTTGGGAAGGCAGTGAAGTAGGTATTCCCTGGGATTGATGAATAAATATGATCATAGTTCAGCCATGATGGTCTAACAAGGGAAATAATGAGACTTCAGGAAATTACAAAGCAAATGGGACAGCAGCTCCTCATTCACATGCTGGGTGCAGCACCCTTTCCAGAAAGGTATCTTAAGACTATAAGTGACTGGTTTCTTCTTGGCTAGATTAAGAGTCACCAAATACAAGATTGTGGTGGACATTCGACTGATGATGCGATGAAGCTGCAAGTGCTTTGATCTGCCTTATCAAATCTCAGGAGACAGTAGGTACCAAATTGAACCTCCCTCATACTCTAGATAATGTCAGAGTGTCCCATTTCTAAAAAGATGAACAACTTCAGGTTAGAAAAGATAGAGATAAAGGATGCAATGATCCTGCCTGATAGCAGAGAGAATGGGAAGAAACTTGTATCCTGATGGTCCTGCCAATCATTTAGGTATACATGGGCAGATGAGGGGGTATTCAGGGAGGAAAGCCTGAATGTTGGAAGGCAGTAGACTGGGTATTCCTTAGCACTTACGAATGAATAAGTTCAGGGTTCAGGTACCATGCTGTGCTGGGTGGAGTGATGAAAACTGCACAGGATTGCTATTGTGGGTGGGGTGGCACGTCCACATTTAGCCATGCTTGTGTGGTGCCTTACTCAGAAAGGTGCCAGTCACTTAGACTCAGTGTCACTTGTTCTTTTCTTGGTAGACTGAGGCTCACCAAGAACACATTTGTGACGGACTTCAGACGATTGGTGGGTGTGAAGCTGCAAGTGCATGAGAAGACTTACCTGACTCAGAGTATCATAGACCATCACCTGGACCTCACTCAGCCTCAACATGACTTCAGTGATCTATTCCTCCCAACATGAATGCCTACAGGTAAGAGAAGACGAGGACAGAAGAAAAGGAGGTGCTTACTAATACCTGAGAAAATAGGACAAGCATGTTCTTTCGTGGTTCTTTCCATCACCCCAGAAAGTGTAAAGGAGGTGGGTTAGGAAGGGATGCAAGTTACTGAAAAATCTTCTGAGTTTTCACAGATTTTCACTTTATGTTCATGAATTCTCGGGAAGATAATCTTATCCTTTACATGGAGTGCATTGCAGTACCTCAGTTGTATAATCCGTATCTTCACAAACAGAAAGGGCCACACAATTCCAGCACAGATCAATATATTCATTATTTGAAGATATGTGTGATCACGAAGGGTTGTTGGGGACGGGTCCCTGGGTCACACCCCTCCACCCTCTCTTTAGACTTGAAGGTGGATGACAGATTCGAAAAAGAGAGGAATTTTGTTTTCTAATGGTCCTGCCAATAATTTAGCTAAAAAGAGCAGATGAGGGGGTACTCAGAAAGGAAAGGATGCAAGTCCGAAGACAGTGGAGGGGATATTCCCTATCACTTATAAATGAATCAATGTAGAGGGTGCTTCCTGTGGACTTCTCCAGGATAGCAAGGAAAGCCACTAGAACCCACTAGTAGCAATATATTTGGGTAAAAAGTATTGTGATTGAACGCTAGGGGTAAAGTTAAACATCCAAGGAGCTTGTTTCTGGTACTCACACCTTGGTAGGTAGGTATGTCCTAAACAAGAGAATGTATTTGTAAAGTTTTTATTTAGATTCATAGATGAGGCTATAACTATCCCTTATCTTTTTATGCCAGTTTCCTGTTTATAAAGTATTCTCGTATTTGCTGTTTTGCCTATTGTCTTTAAAGTGAAATCAGATAATAATAGCTTACAGCTTTCAATGAATGCAGTCTCCTTATGCAATGCACAGTACATACATGTGTATAGCAAGGAGTGCGTGAGATAGTCCTTGTAAAGGCATTCACTGTCATATCTGATAGAGTGACAAACATTAGACAAAAGCTTCAAAATATTACTCTTATTTCTCCAAATTTCCTTTCCTCCGTTTCTCTCACCTCGTCTTTCTAAAGTTACTTTTTCTTCATTTCCTCTCTCCTTCTGTTGCCCCATCTCCCTTCCCATCTCCTCTCTTCTCTTTCTTCCTCTCTATCCTCTCTTTTCCTAACTATTTTCTTTCCCTTCTCCTCTCTTAATGACAGCTTTATTGTAGTTTATTTCCCCTATTTGTATATTTTAGTTGATCATTATTTGTATTAACCCAATATAGATTCAAGTATAAATTTATTTTCCTCCATAACTTTCAGAAATGCCTTACTACTAGTTACAGTGTGTTGACTAATGCTATTGGACATTTTCTATTAATGGTGTGACTTCTGTGTTAGGTGCATGCCAGTGGAGACTCCTCTCCCATTTCCTCCCCTCCTCTCTTCCCTCTTGCCGTCTCCTTATCATTCCTCTTTCTTTCTCATTTCCATTCTCTCCCATTTATTTTCCTCTCCTCCCCACCTTCTTTCTCCCTCCCTTCTTGTTTCATGATGAGTAAAATAGGCTTAGTGTTCCAAGTTAACTTTCATTAAACTATTTTCTTTGTCAATACTTGAAGACATGTGTTTGGTGCTTGCTTATCCTGAATGTAAGAAAAGTAAAGCTAAATGGAGTGGAAGTTGACCCTTCGCTCACCTCCCTCTATGGCCTCAACATTGCACTCCGTGTTTATAGCTGATGGCCTCTGCTGCTGCACAATATTCTCACACTTAAGGAAATATATACTAGTGAATATACATTAGGCTTGCTTTGGGGCTCTTTTCAGGGCTTGTCTGCTTCTCATCTAGCCTTCCAAAGTATCTTCCTGAAGCATTCAGATCTAGAGAATGTCAAATATTCCAAAAGTCCAAAATTTTATTTCCACTCCACCCCACTCCATTCACAAATTTCTAAATGAACTTCTTGATAGCGAAAGAAGTTAACAGTAATAATTGACCCTTCAGTTTTAAACAGTACTTCAATTTCAAATGATTTTATTTTAATTTCAAATTTTAGTTACAGTTCAACAAGGTTTAGTTTTCATATTATGATGACTTTATTGCGTTTTGCGGATTTTCAGTTTTCACACGTACTTTCTGAATTGTTGCGGCACGAAGAATTAGCCTTGATATCTACTGTGATGAACACTGTGATAAACTGCTTAGTGATGCATTTTCTATATTTTAGGTTACTCAAATATTTTACACTTTACTTCTTTCAAATGTCTCAGTAAACCTCTGTTATAAAATAAATCATCTTTTTATGGGATAGAAGTGTTATCTGCAGGATATATTCCCAGTAGGGGGATTGCGGGGTCATATGGGAGGTTGATATTTAGAGCTTTTAGGAATTGCCACACTGCTTTCCACAAAGGTTGCACTAGTTTACACTCCCACCCGACAGTGTAGAAGTGTTCCCTTTTCGCCACACCCTCTCCAGCAGCTGTTATTTTT
>NW_007233814.1:0-32791 GCF_000164805.1 Carlito syrichta | reverse complement strand
GATGGGGAAACCACCTCTTATCAACAGGGTTCCTGAATGAAACGTAATTGTATACCTAACCCTTAACTGTACCCCACAACATCATAATAAAAAATACTGACAAAAAAGGATAGAAAAAAAAGAGGTGTTATCTGGATCAAATAAACTGATCTTCAAATGTATATTAGGTACTCCAAGTAAACATTAAGTAGCTGTTATTGTCTTTATTGTTACTACATTTGGAAATGAAATTGAGCAAATGTAATAATTCATATACAGAGGGAAATCACTGAAGACTGCAGAAAGGGAGAAGTTATCACAGAAAATGAATTAAATAAGTTGTTCCTTTTAATGAGGTGAATGTGTCTTAATTTAATAAATAGATTGCTGTTTCACCGAGTTCGAAGAACTTAGTCAAATGCATTTAATATTCAAATGTGTTCATGTATTTTATACTCCATTCTTAAATACTGTTAACTTCGTAAACCCTTAAAGTGAAAATACTTATTAAAACAAGACTTGCTATATCCACCTGAAAAAATGAAATAGGTTTGTATATCTGAAAAGTTTATTTATTTCAGGAATTTTTAATTTTTGTTTCAAATATATTCTTACTATTTTTGGATTTGCGGTATGATTACTACTGAAAAACAGAAGATAGTTTTATGTTTTTGTCTTTCCTTCTTGTCTCATTTCCTAAGCTATCAACCAACACTCTTTAATTTTTAAATGATTCCAGAAAGGTAACAACCTTCCCAGGTGTAGTGAATTGCAGCACTCAATAAATCCATATCTCACATCCTTGGAGTTGTTAAGTCACCTAGAATTACTTCTGTTTGTAGTTCTTTCCCAACTTATCACAAGTTTGCACAAACTGTCAGCTCATCAGAGATGGTGCAGTCATCTGCTCAATTTAATGTCACATCAACTACCAGTGTTTTTTTGTGAGGAAACTCTTAGATTTTGTAAGCCATAACTATCAGTGTTCATTATTGTAACTGCAAAGAATACTATTAGGATATCGTGTAGCAGGTTATCCACATTTTTGATATTTTGTATTACTATTTATAATGTCTTTGCTTTGTGTTAGTAAGCAAACATTAGAAGCATCATATCAGAACTATTTTAAAATAAGACAAAATGTGTTAGTTGTGATCAATCAATTAATCTGAGAGAAATGAATAACGTGGGACTTGCTCATTATAATCTGGCGAAATTCCCCAGTTACATAATATGTAAATGGCTTATGTATGTGTTTTTCAGGAACATTATCTTATTAACTGCATAGATGTCCACAAATAAATGTATATATCTAGGAAATTTTAATTTTTCTCTCTGTTTTGTTGAAGTATTTCCCTAATCTTTGCTCAATGATAGTGCTGGTTGTTTTGAGATGGTTCTTATATTTTTTAACCTTCCCTTTATATTTTTCCCAGTTTGAAATATCTATTGTTTGTCATATTTTACATATTTCTGAACGGGGAATAATAGGCTATATTTTTAGAAGTGCTTCTAGTAAATGCAACCTCATTCTGCAACATCATTGGTGATTTGTAATTCTCAAAGAGGACTGGTTGATCTCTGCTGCCAGCCCAATCAAAATTTTCCAATCCTCAACTGTAAAACCAAGGAATTGTCACTAATAGAGATTGGAAATAAAATATGCATGCTCACAGTTCAGTAGGCTGTGAATAGGACATTAACATGTCTTCATTTATTTCAGATGTGGAATGTTGCATAGTCATACTATAACTGCTTAGCATCTCTGTTGCTTTGTAGGTTCCAAAGTGTCTATAAATGCTGTCTCTTCAATTCTTTCAACAAACCTGTGGCAGTGAGTCATTAAAACATTATTGCCACATGTCTGTTGTGAGGGTCAAGGGGGACAATCCACCTCAAGGACTCCTGGACATCGCATACCATGTCAATCACCACTTACAACAAGTAACTCCTGCTCCTCCGTCACCTCTTTGTCACAATACTTGTGATCGTAGTAATACAAAATGGTTTGCTATTACTTTGGCAAAACTCAGAGCGTGCTTAATAATCACCTTTTCTTAGGTCAGAGATCCGAGGACATGTAGCAGCAACCTTTTTTGTTTCTGAGATTAATGTAGATGTGACTGTGATGTTAAACTGCATGTCAGTCTTCACTCAATGTGTTGCAAGTAGTGAATCATCAGCAACATCACAACTTAGTTTCTAGTTGATACAATGGTCCTTGTTAGCCACCTTGACCCCTGACAGTCCAGAGATTAATCCACTAAACATGGGCCACAGAAGAGTGGGTGTTCATCTTCTCTAATAATAAGAAGTTTTCAAAGACTAGCAGGTTGTGTGTTGGTAAGTAATTTCTGATGAGAAAATTTCTGTGTCGCTAATGAAATTGAGTTGAAGGGTGTACAAGTAAACAGGGTGATAATAAAAACATTTGTATATCTTTTTTGCATGAGCTCTCTCAAAAAAGTATTTTAAACATATTACTTCATTCAAACAGAAGATAGTCCTGTATTTAAAATGCTTAATTTTACATGAGAAGGCCTATGAGGATTTAATGAAGTAATCCACAAATCTATATTGAGCACCCTGCCTGCTAATTCTTGATTATCTTTTGATATAAATACCAAATCATATAGTCCAGTTTTTCTGTCCTTTGAGAAAAACATGCTACCTTTCCATAGATGTCTAGGAAGCATATGATGTAGCTAAATGTAGCAATTGTATGCGTTTTTTTTCCTTTTGATGACCTTATTTTCACCCAAAATTAGTACTGACTGATTTGAGTGTGGACACATACGTGCTTTTTTATGTATGATAACTTTTGTCCCCACTGCTATACTTTATTACTTTTCAGTTAGTGCTATTTGCATGACAAAACTTAGATTGTTTCTGAAAGAGATTTTTAAAAGAATCTTGCCACCTACATGCACTGTTAAGTGCTGTAAATAATAATATCAAAAGGACTTCAGTTTGGGTCATGTTTCTCTTCACAATCCTCAGCTCTTGTCAGTAACAGTTTATTTCGTTGAGACTGAACTCTAGGGACATGATTCTGAAGGACTTTCCATCTTTCTCAATAGACCTGTTATGGGAACTTCCTAACGTAGTACCATAAGAGACCTTTGGGTATGAGAAAGTGAGAAGTGTAGCTCATATTAATAATTTCTGGATAAACTTACTTCTTGTCAATGACGTAAGTAGGTTGCAGATAAGATTTATGTCATTTTAAAATAAGATTTAGTAGGTACTATTTTTGTGATACTATGAAGATCTGTATACTTCTGTGGTTTTCCAGTTTCCAAATTTATATTCAGTACATTTCCACAATCCTCATGACACATGTAAGCTTTTTTAAAATTTTTTTTATTTTAAGATGGGTGCAGCCGTGCTCGGTGGCTCAGCCTGTAATCCCGTGCCTTTGGGAGGCCGAGGTGAGTGGTTTGCCTGAGCCCGCGGGTTCAAGACCCGCCTGGGCAGCGAGACCTCATCTCTACAATAAATCAAAAAATCAGCCGGGCGTGGTAGCGCATGCCTGTAATTCCGGCTACTTAGAAGGCTGAGGTGGAAGGATCGCCGGAGCCCAACAGGTCGAGGCTGCGGTGGCCGGGAGCGGCCACTGCACTCCAGTCTGGTCGACAGAGTGAGACTCAAACTTAAAAAAAAAAGATGGGTACAATTCAGGGTTAAGCATGCAAACTGTCATTGTACAGGTAAAGTTTGGGCCTCATTTTGGTCCCACTTCACCTGGTTGGAGATCTGGTACCCTTATTGATAAAGTGTCTCCCCCCTTGGCTGTTTCCCACTACTGCCAATCCCTTTCTTATAGTATTATGATAATTGTTCAGGGTTCACTTGTGAAAGAGAATATGTGGTACTCATTTCTTTGTTTATGTGCTTTATCACTGAATATTATATAATCTAAATCCATCCAAGTTGCTGTGAAGTCCATATGTTTGTCCTTTATGGCTACGTAATATTCCATCATGTATATGTATCATATTTTTTAGATCCAATCCATTTTGAATTTTTAAGTGTTTCTTTTGTACAAATTTCTTGTAGGTGTGAAAAGTAGAAATCCATATGACTCTAAACTACATCCCTGTCAGATTTGTAATCATTCAGCAAATTTTAGTTTCTATTATTTTAAGTGCTACTACTAGTATTGGTAGTACTATAATTAATGCTATCAGCCTTAATAACACTACTGTTACATTAGTACAAAGAAGAGCAACACCAGTTATCATGGGATAACTCATGGGATTTCATGAGTTTCTTTTATACATATTTAAATATATTATTCATGATTATCAGTTTATTTTTTGAATAAGTTTTATAACATTTTTCAATATCTAACATTTTTTATAATAATGTTATTATTTTCTATAGTATCATAGGGCTGTTTGTGCCAATCAAGATCATTTATTTACAGTGCAAACACTGAAGCCATTGCATACACAGATGGGGGAAAATAAAGGTTGAAGATGACAGATTTTCTTAATTTTGCTCATTCAGGATTTCAAATTATAAAATGAGATTTTATAATATTATTTTGTTACTTTGATCCAGCATAATTGTACAGAAATGGTGAGTACAGATACCCTTGCCTCTATTTTTTATATATTGAATAATTATCCCTTACCAGGGAGAGTGAAGGTCAACTAGAAGCCCAAGATTCACCTCTATGCAGTCTACATATGTAGTTAATACTCACTTGTACCCCACAACTCTATAGTAAAATAAAATTTTAAAGTAATTAAAAGAAGATAACAATTTTTAAAAAGAAAATTTATAATTGTATATATTTATAGGATAGAAAGTATTAGCATGTTTTTCAAGTATAATGTGGAATGATTAAGCTAAATTGATTTAACTAGCTTAGTACTTCAGGTGGAATATAAATCTCACCATTGTAAGTGTTTTCATTATTTTTCAGATGATTCTAATTTGATTGTTTTGCATAAATATTTGTGAATTTGTTTTAAGCATGTAGTTCTTTGGTTAGTTTTTTTTTTTTTTAGACGGACATATATTTCCATTAAATCTAATAGGCATACAGTACTAAGTTTTGGTATGAGAATAGGATTGTTTAAACAACACCACATTCAATACACAGAATACTTCCATCACCACAAATAATACAGTTGTGTAGTCATTTGGAAAAACAGTCTGGTAGTTCTCCAAATGGTAAGCGTTGAGTTACCATATGACACTGCAGTTTGATTCCTAGGTATATGACTAAGAGAACTGAAAGCATATGTTCACACAAAAACTTGTAAATGAATGCTCATAGCATCTCTATTTATAATGGCTAAAGAGTGGAAACAGTCCAAATATTGATCAATTAAAAATGAATTTAAAATATAGTACATTTATACACTGGGATATTACTCAGCAATAGAAAGAAATTAAGTACGGATACATGCTATAACATGACATAAAATTTGAAAATATTATGCTAAGTGAAAGAATCCTAAGAGAAAAAAGATCATATATTATGTATTCCTTGTATATGAAATGTCAAAAGGCAAATCTGTAGAGACAAGGTGGATTTGCGGTTACCTCAGGCTGGGGGTTCAGGGAGTAGTGAGGGTACTGATGAGTACCGTGTTTTCTCGTATGGGTGGTGAAGATGTTCCAATATAGATTATGATGATGAATGCACCTCTCTGTCAATGAACGGAAAATTATTGAATAGCACATTTTAGATGGGTAAAGTATATGGTAAGTGAATTGCCTACCAATTAGGCTATCAAAAAAAATCAACACCTGTGAAAAACAGTGTATCAATTCCTAAAGAATCTAAAAATTGACCCTCCTTATGACCCAGCAATCCCCCTCTGGGAGTATACCCGGAGGTACTCAAAATAACTCTACGAAAGAGATACCTGCACATGCATGTTTATCACAGCATTATTCACAATAGAAAAACATGGAGCCAACTGTGCTGCACATTGAAAGTAGAATAGATTTTTTTTTAATGTGGTACATATACACAATATAGTATTATACAGTCATAAAAAAGGATAACATTTTGGACTTTGCAGTAACTTGGATGGATTTTGATTTTATAAAACTCAGTGATCTATCACAGAAACAAAATACCAAGGGTGCCTGAACGATGCATATTTGTGTACCTCTCCCTTAACTGTACACCACAATTAAAAATAAAAAACATGTTAAAAAAAGAAATGAATAAAAATATTTTAAAAAGAAAACAAAATACCGATTATCATATATTCTCACTCATAAGTGGACCCTAAACATTAATCATAATACTATAAGAAACGACATGGCAGTAGTCAGACACTGCCAGGTGAGGGAGGGGTGCCAACATAACATCAATAAGGGCACTTGATCTCAAACTAGGGGAAGTGGGGACCAAATGTGGGCTCAAACTTTACCTGTACAGTGACCACTTATCTACCGAATCCTGAATTGTACCCCACATCTTTAAAAAACGTTTATTAAAGTCAACATCACATTGTCAACTGTTAGTGAATATAATTTGTATTTTTTTATTATGGAATGCCAAATAATTGCTTTCTGAAAAAAACAATATATTTAGAAAAGTAGATGCGGCTCATCTCATGAGTTTATATGACTAGTTATATGATTCATTTTTGTTCCTTTAAGTTCATTAAAGTTTGGTCTCTGGTCTTGGTAAATGTCAAGAAAGTATATGATGCGTACATTTCTATAGTATCCTATAGTAATTATTTTATAATTATTTTATATGATCTTTTGACTTCTGATTATATTCTTTTCATCTTTGTTGGCAGATTACACAAGGGCAGATATTACCTACCTATGTATATACGATTTATTTATCCTGGCTCACTTTGATATCATTTTTTCAGATGATCTTGAAAATATTGTTGGGTGACTTCAGGATGAAGGGATGAAGAAGTTTGGTGAAAGTTAATAACGATGTACTATAGAATATGTCTCTGTCCCTAATGTGCTTAACTGAACAATGAATTAATCATTTCTTTTGGGTGTATTTGTTAGGAACATTATGACGTTTGACAGTTGTTTTGAGCAATAAGTTAGCTTCTGCAAATTGGTCCTTCCTTTTTAGAAGATTGTTATTTTCTAAGTATTTACTGATGGTTAATGCTGATAGTTTGTGGAGGTATTTACTGTGGTATCTTTCTTTGTTTCGTCCCGTCCTTCCTAACTAGTGCTTTTAAATGAATCAAGGCGGAGAGTGATATTTCCATTTTTAATGAAATGCTGCATTAAAATAATTCTCATTCCACATTATCTCATTAAATGAGTTATAAAGTGTACACTTCTGAGAACTCTGCCTTCCAGATCATGAATTTAGAAGTATTTGCTGCAAGCTGTGCCAGTGCTGATCTTTCATGCATCAGAATTAGCAAGATCTGGAGACCCTTTGTTAGGAAGAAATACATGTAAAAAAAATTTCTGTAAACTAAAAAAAAAAAAAGATATTGCAATAGTGAATTGCAGGTAATAGATTTACTGACTAACTTACCTGTTAGTTGAGTAGACTGTAAAGAGGACATGTTATAAGCAACTTTTGTCCTTATATATACCACTCATGTCATGATTACAGAGTAACTTTGCTGCTTTGTTGTGTTTGAGGATCCAAAAGAATCTTCACATGTTTGCTCGTGCATCTTTGCAATAAATCCATGTCAGTGAGTGTGTAAAAGATTCAATGACCTGGGTTTGTTGTGAGGGTGTATGAGAATATCGACATAAAAGTCCCAAGTACATTACCGCTGTGTAAGGAAGCATTTCCCATATATAATTCTTCGTGTTGCTCGTCTCCTTCTGTTTCTGGCTACCTGTATTGTAATTGCACATTGTGAAATAAATCAATGGAATATATTGAGATATACTATAGTCTCTCACTACATGTCAGCCTATATCCTTGGCACTTGTTCCTGATGAGAGGCAGACTGTCATCATCTATGTGGGTTAAACAGCCCATGGCCAATGACACAATTAAGAAAGGGGAGAAGTGGATAAAAAAATAGTGATTGGCTTCTAGATGTTAGCCCTCACGGTGTTTATACACCTGTAAGGGTCCTACAGAATGGGCAGATTTCTTGTCTTTGCACCATCTACTAAGCTTGCTTTAGTAAGGAAAGGAGATGAGTCTTTGCTACATTGTGTCAAGCATTGAAAAGGTTGATAGGTGACGTGTCAGATGACTATTGCTAGTTTCAGGTGGGAATGAGAGAGAGGCTCCAATCATGGCCAGGAGAACTGGATCAGGGTCACATCTGTCTTCACATACTGTTGTACAACGTCCCTCTGGTTCAGATGGGTTCAGGGAAAATCGGAGCACAAGGGGCCTAGAGTAGAATTCAACATATATGACTTAAAAGATTAGTTTCCTCTTAAAAGATCGAGGAGGAAACTAGCTTTTCACCCTGCCATTACCAATATATTTCTGTTGCTCACAAAATTCTGTATGTCTGGTCACACTTATTCTATGGATTTGAACTCAAGGAACATGTGGAGAAAGGAAGGATACGCTTGGTGTACTCGAGGTTTCCTTCTAACTTCAGGGAGCATCAAACCATTTGAAATGAAGGAAAGGAAGTAGGACCAAGATAATTCACTCCTGCTCTAGGCAATCATCCAGGTTCAAAGAGGGTAGGTAGGAGGGTCTTCACTGAGCAAGGGATACACACTGGAGAACAGCGAAGCATGTTTTCCCTAGGATCATGAATAAACAAATCAGGGTCAGGCCTCATGCTGTGCTAAGGGGAGTGATGAAAGCTGCAGAGGGTTTTGGTAGAGATCAAGCAATGCCTCCACAATAAAACATGCTGTGTGCAGTGTCCTACTTGGAAGGACACCAGTCACACGTCCTGCCTATTGCTAGTTCTGTCCTGGGTAGAGGAAGAGTTGCCAAGAACACATGTTTGGTGGCCTTCAGATCAGTGATGGGGTGGAGATGCAGGTGTCTTGAGTAGACTTCCCTGATGTCAGGAGATTATAGGTGGCCACCAGGAGGAAAGCCATTCTCAAGATGATTTCAGTGGTCCATTGTTAGTAACACTAACTAATGCAAGCTAGAGAAAACAAAGATAGAGGAGATAAAGAACTCCCTAACAGAGGAAGGAAATATAGGAAGATATTGTTCTCTACTGGTCCAACCAACCATTCAGGTGCACATAGAGTGAGTAAATCCTAATTGAAGGAGGAATGCAATTTGGAAGGCAGTGAAGTAGGTATTCCCTGGGACTGATGAATAAGTCTGATCAGGGTTCAGCCATGATGGTCTAATAAGGGAAGTAATGAAACTTCTAGAAATTACAAAGCAAAAAGAGCAGCAGCTCCACATTCACATGCAGGGTACAGTGCCCGATCCAGAAAGGTTTCTTAAGATTATAAGTGACTGATTTCTTCTTGGCTAGAGTACGAGTCACCAAATACAAGATTGTGGTGGACATCCAACTGATGATGCGATGAAACTGCAGGTGCCTTGATCTGCCTTTTCAAATCTCAGGAGAGAGTAGTTACCAAATTAAACCTCCCTCATGCTCTAGATAATGCCAATGGACCATTTCTAAAAAGATGAACACCTTCAGGTTAGAAAAGACAGGCATAAAGGATGTAATGATCCTGCCTGATAGAAGGGAGAATGGGAAGAAGTTGATTTTCTGCTGGTCCTCCAATCATTTAGGTATACATAGGGCAGATGAGGGGGTATTCAGGGAGGAAAGCCTGAAAGTTGGAAGGCAGTAGACTGGGTATTCCTTACCACTTACGAATGAATAAGTTCAGGGTTCAGGTATCATGCTGTGCTGGGAGTAGTGATGAAAACTGCACAGGATTGCTATTGTGGGTGGGGTGGCACGTCCACATTTAGCCATGCTTGTGCAGTGCCTTACTCAGAAAGGTGCCAGTCACTTAGACTCAGTGTCACTTGTTCTTTTCTTGGTAGACTGAGGCTCACCAAGAACACATTTGTGACAGACTTCAGACGATTGGTGGGTGTGAAGCTGCAAGTGCATGAAGAAGGCTTACCTGATTCCAGGGTATCGGCGACCATCACCTGGACCTCACTCATCCTCAACATGACTTCAGTGGTCCATTTCTCAGACCATGAACGCCTACAGGTAAGAGAAGATGAGGAAAGAAGAGAGGAAGGTGCTTACCAATAGATGAGACAATAGGACAAGCATGTTCTTTCCGGGTCCTGTCAATCACCCCAGAAAATGTAAAGGAGGTGAGGGAGGGAGGGATGCAAGTTTCTGAATGATCTTCTGAATTTTCAGAAATTTTCACTTTATGTTCATGAGTTCTCGGGAATATAATTTTATCCTTTACATGGGGTGCATTGCAGGACCTCAGTTCTATAATCCGTGTCTTCACAAACAGAAAGGCCTGCACATTTCCAGCTCAGATCAATATATTCATTATTTGAAGATATGTGTGATCAATGAAGGGTTGTTCGGGATGGGTCCCTGGGTCACACCCCTACACCCTCTCTTTAGACTTGGGGGTGGGTGATAGAATAGAAAATGAGAAGAAGTTTGTTTTCTAATGGTCCTGCCAAATATTTAGTTAAAAACAGCAGGTGAGGGGGTACTCAGAAAAGAAAGGTTGCAGGTCCAATGGCAGTGGAGTGGATATTCCCAACACTTACAAATGAATTACTGTAGAGTGTCCTTCCTGTGGACTTCCCCAGCATACCATGTAAAGTCAGCTGAACTTACTATTAACAATATATTTTGGTAAAAGGGATTGTGATTGAACACTAATGGTGAAGTTAAGCCTCCAAGGGACTTGTTTCTGGTCCTCACATCTTGGTAGTTAGGTATGTCCTAAGCGAGAGAACGTATTTGTAAGGTTCTTTGTTATATTCACTGATAAGGTATAACCATCCCTTATCTTTTTATACCAGTTTCCTGTTTATAAGGTATTTTCATATTTGCTGTTTTACTTTTTGTCTTTAAAGTATAGACAGATAATAATAGATTACAGCTATCAATGAATGCAGTCTCCTTATGCAATGCACAGTACATACATGTGTACGGCAAGGAGTGCATGAGATAGTCCTTGTAAAGGCATTCACTGCCATGTCTGATAGAGTGGCAAACAATAGACAAAAGCTTTATAATATTACTGTTATTTCTCCAAATCTCCTTTCCTCCATTTCTCTCACCTCGTCTTTCTAAAGTTATTTTTTTCTTCTTTTCCTCTCGGCTTCACTTGCCCCATCTCCCTTCCCATCTTCTCTCTTCTCCTCCTTCTTCTCTATCCTCTCTTTTCCTCCCTGCTTTCTTTCCCTTCTCCTCTCTTTATGACAATTTTATTTTAGTTTATTTCCCCTATTTGTATATTTTATTTGATCATTGTTTTTATTAACCAAATATAGATGCAAGTGTAAATTCATTTTCCTCCTCAACTTTCAAAATGCCTTGCTACTAGTTACAGTGTGTTGATGAATGCTCTTGGACATTCTCTATTAATGGTGTGACCTCTGTGTTAGGTGCATGCCAGTGGAGACTCCTCTCCCCTCTCCTCCCCCCCCCTTCCCTCTTGCCGTCTCCTTGTCATTCCTCTTTCTTTCTCATTTCCAACCTCTCCCATTTACTTTCCTCTCCTCCCCACCTTCTTTCTCTATCCCTTCTTGTTTCATGATGAGAAAAATATGCTTAGTGTTCCAAGTTAACTTTCATTAAACTATTTTCTTTGTCATTACTTGAAGACATGTGTGTTCTGCTTACTTATCCTGAATGTAAGACAAGTAAAGCTAAATGGAGTGAAGTTGACCCTTTGCTCACCTCCCTCTATTGCCTCAACATTGCACTCCGTGTCTATAACTGATGGCCTCTGCTGCTGCACAATAGTTTCACACTTAAGGAAATATATACTACTGAACATACATCAGGCCTGCTTTGGGGCTCTTTTCAGGGCTTGTCTGCTTCTCATCTAGCCTTGTAAAGTATCTTCCTGAAGCATTCAGATCTAGAAAACGTCAAATATTACGAAACTCCAAAATTTTAGTTGACTCCACCCCACACCACTCACAAATTTCTGAATAAACTTCTTGATAGTGAAAGAAGTTAACAATAATAATTCACCCTTCAGTTTTAAACGGTACTTCAATTTGAAATGGTTTAATTTTAATTTCAAAAGTTAGTTACAGGTTCAACAAGGTTTAGTTTTCATATTATAATGACTTTATTGCTTTTTGTAGATTTTCACTTTTCACACATACTTTCTGAGTGTTGTTTTCATATAAGCGCAATCAACATTTTTGGTCCTCTAGGTTAGCACTGCTTGTAGGCATTAACTCGAGGCATCAAGGCAACATGACTTTGGTTTTCAGAGAGTGGGACCAGTGTGCTTTCAGTAATGAAGTTGAGCCTTTGCCAACATCTGCACACAGTACAAAACTGGAGAACTTTAATCCCTATTCATGGATGTCATCATAGTTGGTAAGTAGCAAAGGGACACTTCGGTTCTGAGGAGGATTCTCTCACATTATGGATTTGGAAGGTTGGATACAATTTAAAGGAAATTATTTCTGACTTTTTCTGAGAAAAGAACTTTGACATTAAAACTCACTGATACCGAACTTAAACATGTAGCCCTTATGTTAAAATAATCAGATCATGCCTCCTGGTATCACCACCTCATTGCAAGATCTAATCAAATCAAACTTTATTACCCAACCCAGCCCCCAACGGGGGAGACTGATTTGGACATTTCTTCTGTCTTCTTGCCAATTGATTTGCAACAAACCTTTTCTTTCTTGCAAAGCCAGTGCCATGGTATGGGCTTCTTAGAACAGCAAGTTCATTGATTGCTCAGTAAGACTATTCCCAATGCTTCTTATGAATGACCTCGCTTGAGTTTTTTCAAGATACCGAATGAGGCCTGTATGTGAGACTCAATTCAAAATTGTCCAGGTAGAAAAATGATGGTTTCCTGTAACAGGAGCAGCATTGCTGCCTGTTGGTACCATTGGAACTTGGTGACCCCAGAAAATCAGGTAATTTGAAACATACACAGGGGCAACAGAATAGAGAATAGTGGTGTTCAACCTTCACTAATAATAGCAACATGTCCAAGGTAAATATCTTAAAAACCAGGGCCGCCTTCATGTTTTAATCTCTACATTGCAATCGTTGCAGCATGGAGAATTAGCCTTGATATCTACAGCGATGATCATTGTGATAAACTGCTTAGGGATGCATTTACTATATTTTAGGTTACTCAAGTATTTTACACTTCTTTCAAATCTCACAGTAAATCTGTGTTATAAAATAAATCATCTTTTTATAGGATAGAAGTGTAATCTGGATCAAATGAAGTGATCTTCAAATGTATATTATGTACTCCAAGTAAACATTGAGTAGCTAATATTGTCTTTATTGTTACTACATATGGAAATAAAATTAAGCAAATGTCATAACTCATATACAGAGGGAAATCACTGATGACTGCAGAAAGGGACAAGTTATCACAGAAGATGAATAAAATAAGTTGTTCTTTTTAATGAAGTGAATGTGTCTTAATATTTCTTAGTAAATTAATTGTTTCACCAAATTCTAAAAACTTAGGCAAATGCATTTAATATTCAAATGTATTAATTTATTTTACACTCCATTCCTAACTACTGTTAACTTCCGAACTCATTAAAGTGAAAATATTTATTAAAACAAGGCTTGCTGGCTGTGCTTGGTGGCTCAGCCTGTAACCCCGCGCTTTGGGAGGCCGAGGTGAGTGGAGTGCCTGAGCCCGCAGGTTCGAGATCCACCTGGGCAACTTGGGGAGACGTCATTTATACAATAAATCAAAAGTTAGCTGGGTGTGGTAGCGCACGCCTATAGTTCCAACTACTCGGAAGGCTGAGGCAGAAGGATCGCCGAAGGCCAGCAGGTCGAGGCTGCGGTGGCAGGAGCAGCCACTGCACTCCAATCTGGGTGACAGAGTGAGACTCCAACTCAAAAATAAATAAATAAATAAATAAATAAATAAATAAATAAAATATAACAAGGCTTGCTATATCCACTTAAAAAATGAAATAGGTTTGTATATCTTAAAAGTTTATTTATTTTAGGAATTTTTAATTTTTGTTTCAAATATATTCTTGCTATTTTTGTATTTGCTCTATGATACCTACTGAAAAACAGAAGTTAGTTTTATGTTTTTTCCTTTCCTTCTCTCATTTCCTAAGCCATCAACCAACTCTCTTTAATTTTTAAATGATTCCATAAAGATAACAACCTCCCCCTGTATAGTGAATTGCAGCATTCAGTAATTCCATATCTCACATCCTTAGAGTTGTTAAGTCACCTAGAGTTACTTCTGTTTGTAGTTCTTGCCCACCTCATCACAAGTTTGCACAAACTGTCAGCTCGTCAGAGATTGTGCAGTCATCTGCTGAATTTAATGTCACATCAGCTACCAGTATTTTTTTGTGAGAAAATTTTTTGATTTTGTAAACCATAGCTATCAGTGTTGATTATTGTAACTGCTAATAATACTATTTAGGATCTCGTGTAGCAGGTTGTCCGCATTTTTGATATTTTGTATTACTATTTATAATGTCTTTGATTTGTATTAGGAAGCAAACTTTAGAAGCATCGTGTCAGAATTAATTTAAAATAATGCAATATGGTCAAACAATGAATCTGAGAGAAAGGAATAACGTTGGAATTGCGCATTATAATCTGGCTAAATTCCCCTGTTACATAATATGTAAATTTCTTATGTATGTGATTTTCAGGTACATTATCTTAGCAACTGCACAGATGTCCACAAATAAATGTATATATTTAGGAAATTTTAATTTTTCTCTCTGTTTTGTTGATGTATTTCCCTAATCTTTGCTCAGTGATAGTGCTGGTTGTTTTGGAATGGTTCTTATATTTTTTAACCTGCCCTTTTTTTTCTTCCCAGCTTGACATATCTATTGTTTGTCATATTTTACATTTTTTTGAATGGGGAATAATAGGCTATATTTTTAGAATTTCTTCTAGTAAACACAACTTCATTCTGCATCATCATTGGTAACTTGTAATTGTCAAAGTGGACTGGTAGAACTTTGCTGCCATCCCAATCATGATTTTCCAATGCTCAACTGTAGAACCACGGAATTATCACCAATAGGGATTGGAAATAAAATATACATGCTCACAATTCAGTAGGCTGTGAATAGTACATTAACATGTCTTCATTTATTTCAGATGTGGAATGTTGCATAGTAATACAATAATTACTTAGCATCTCTGTTGCTTTGTAGGTTCCAAAGTATCTACAAATGCTCTCTCTTCAATCCTTGCAACAAACCTGTGGCACTGAGTCATTAAAACATTATTGCCACATGTCTGTTGTGACATCGCATACCATGTCAATCACCACTGACAAGACGTAACTCCTGCTCCTCCGTCACATCTTTGTAACAATACTAGTGATAGTACTAATACAAAATGGATTGCTACTACTGTGGTAAGACTCAGAGCAGAGATCCGAAGACACGTAGCAGCAACCTTTTTTGTTTCTGAGATTAATGTAGATGTGGCTGTGAGGTTAACACTGCATGTCAGTCTCCACTCAATGTGGTGCAAGTAGTGAATCATCGGCAACATCACAACATAGTTTCTAGTTGATATGATGGGCCTTGTTAGCCACCTTGACCCCTGACAGTCCAGAGATTAATGCACTAAACATGGGCCTCAAAGAGTGGGTGCTCATCTTCTCAAATAATAAGTTTTCAAAGACTAGCAGGTGGTTTGTTGGTAAGTAATTTCTGAAGAGAACATTTCTGTGTAGCTAATGAAATTGAGTTGAAGGGTGTACAAGTAAAAATGGTGATAAAAACATTTATATGTCATTTTTGCATGTGCTCACTCACAAAAGTATTTTAAACAAATTACTTCATTCAAACATAAAGTAGTCCTGTGTTCAAAATCCTTAATTTTACATGAGAAGGCCTATGAGTGTTTAATGAAATAATCCACAAATCTATATTGAGCACCCTGCTTGCTCATTCTTGCTTATCTTTTAATATAAATACCTAATCAGTTTGTCCAGTTTTTCTGTCCTTTGGGGAAAGCATACTACCTTTCCATAGATATCTAGGAAATATATGATGTAGCTAAATGTAGCAATTGTGTGCATTTTTTTTCTCTTTTGATGACCTTATTTTCACCCAAAATTACTACTGACTGATTTGAGTGTGGACACAGTACAAGCGGTTTTTTATGGTAATTTTTTTGCCCATTTCCATGCTTGATTACTTTTCAGTTAGTGCTATTTGCATGAGAAAACTTAGAGAGTTTCTGAAATAGATTCTTAAAAGAATCTTGCCACCTACATGTACCGCTAAGTGCAGTAGATAATAATATCAAAAGGACCTTCATTTGGGGGTCATGTTTCTCTTGGCAATCCTCAGCTCTTCTCAATAACAGTTTATTTAATTGAGACTGAACTCTAGGGACATGATTCTGAGGGCCTTGCATCCTCAATACACTTGTTATGGGAACTTCCTAATGGAATACCATTAGAGAACTTTGGGTATGAGAAAGTGAGAAGTGTAGCTCACATTATGAATTTCTGGATATATTTACTTCTTGTCAATGTAGTAAGTAGGTTGCAGATAAGATTTATGTCATTTTAAAATAAGATTTAGTAGGTAATATTGTTGTGATACTATGATTACCTGTATACTTCTGTGGTTTTCCAATTTCCAAATTTATATTCAACACATTTCCTCAATCCTCATGACAAATCCAAGCCTTTTTCAAATTTTTGTTTTAAAGATGGGTACAATTCAGAATTAAGTATGCAAATTGTCATTGTACAGGTAAAGTTTGGGCTTCACTGTGGCCCCACAAAACCAGGTTTGAGATCTGGTACCCTTATTGATAAAGTGTTCCCCCCTTGACTGTTTCCCACTACCAGCAATCTTTTTCTTATAGTATTATGATAATTGTTCAGGGCCCTCTTATGAATGAGAATATGTGGTACTCAGTTCTTTGTTTATGTGCTTTATCACTGAATATTATAGACTCTAAATCCATCCAAGTTGCTGCAAAGTCCATATGTTTGTCCTTTATGGCTACGTAATATTCCATCATGTATATATATCATATTTTTTAAATCCAATCCATTTTGAATTTTTAAGTGCTGCTTTTGTACAAATTTGTTGTAGGTGTGAAAAGTAGAAATCCATATGACTCTAAACTACATCCCTGTCAGATCGGTAATCATTCAGCAAACTTAATTTCTATTATTTTAAGTGCTACTACTATTATTGGTAGTTCTATAATTAATGCTATCAGTCTTAATGACACTACTGGTACATTAGTACAAAAAGAGCAACACCAGTTATCATGGGATAACTCATGGGATTTCATAGGTGGTTTCTTTTATACATATTGAAATATATTATGCATGATTATCAGTCAGCTTATTTCTCTGTAAGTTTTCTAACATTTTTCAATATCTAACATTGTTTATAATAATATCATTATTTTCTATAGTATCATAGGGCTGTTTGTGCCAATCAAGATAATTTATTTACAGTGCAAGCACTGAAGCCATTGCATACACAGATGGGGGAAAATAAAGGTTGAAGATGACAGATTTTCTTAATTTTGCTCATTCAGGATTTCAAATTATAAAATGGGATTTTATAATATTATTTTATGACTTTGATCCGGCATAATTTTAGAAGTGGTGAGTACATATACCCTTGCCTCTATTTTTTTTATATATTGAAAAATTATCCCCTACCAGGGAGAGTAAAGGCCAATTAGAATCCAAGATTCACCTCTATGCAGCCTACTTATGTAGTTAATACTCACTTGTACCCCACAACTCTATAGTAAAAAAATATTTTTAATAAAATAAAAGTAAATAACAATTATTAAAAAGAAAATTTATAATTGTATATATTTATAGGATAGAAAGTATTGACATGTTTTTCAAGTACAATGTGGAATGAATGATTAAGCTAAATTCATTTAACTAGCTTCAGGTAGAATATAAATCTCACCATTGTAAGTGTTTTCATTATTTTTCTGATGACAATAATTTGATTGGTTTACATAAATATTTGTGAATTTTTTTTAAGCATTCAGTTCCTTGTTTAGTTTTGTTTAGATGGACATATATTTCCATTAAATCTAATAGGCATACAGTACTAAGTTTTGGTATAAGAATAGGATTGTTTAACCAACACCACATTCAATACACAGAATACTTCCATCACAACAAATAATCTCCTTGTTCTGCCTTTATTAGTCCAATCCTTTTTTCTGGTAAACCTTTTCTTCTACTACTTTCTAGATTTGCCTTTTGGACAATGCCATATATATCCAGTCAGTACATGGATATTTCCTCATATTCTTTTTATTGCTGACTGATAATTCATTGGATGGAAGCAGCATGCTTATCTTCATAGTAGCGAAAGGTCAATTTGGCTGTTTCGTATTTCCAGAAATTAAGAATAAATCTGATAAAAAATAGTTGAGTACACCTTTGTGTGAAGAAAATTTTCTTTCCTCCTGTTCAAATACCAGGGTGTGGGAAGACTGGTCATATAATTAGTGTATGTTTATAAGAAACTGTCAGATTCGTTTCCACAGTGGCTGTGCCATTGTACATTTCTGCCAGCAATGTATAGAGTTCCATTGCCTCTGTATAGTTTTCAGCAATTGTATTGTCAGCTGAATGTTTTGTGACTGCTTTGATTACTTATAAACCTCTCTAATTGGTTGATAGTGCGGGATCTTCTGGTTAAATTTGTATTGTTAGACTCTTCCTTCACACCAAGCACGGAATAACTCAAAACAGATAAAATACCTAAACGTAAGAGCTAAAAGTATTACATTCTTATACGAAGATGTAGGTGTAACTCTTTGCCATCTTGAATTAGGATAATATCGTAATTATGAAACCTACAGCACAAACAACAAAAGAAAAATTATACACAATGGAATTTTATGCAGTCATAAAGGACAAACATGGAATTTGCAGTAACTTGGATGGATTTAGAGTCTATCATACTCAGTGATTTATCACAAAAACAAAGAACAGGGTACCATGTGTTCTCACTCATAAGTAGACCTTGAACAATTATCATAATGCTTTAAGAAAGCGATTGGCAGTAGTGGGAAACTGCCAGGGGAAGGAGGGTACCTGCATAATGAACATTTGTATACCTAACCCTGAATTGTACCCCACATCTTTAAAATAAATAAAATAAAATAAAATGGGAGTTCTATTCAGTAAGAAAATAAACAAGTGTCAGCAGAGGCGAGAGAAATTGGAGCCCTTATACCTTGTTGCTAGCGATATACAGTTGTGTGGGCATTTGGAAAAACAGTCTAGTTCTCCCAATGGTAAGCATTGAGTTACCTTATGACACTGCATTTTGATTCCTAGGTATATGCCTAAGAGAACTGAAAGCATACGTTCACACAAAAATGTGTAAACGTATGGTCATAGCATCTCTACTTATAATGGCCAAAGAGTGGAAACAGTCCAAATATTGACCAATTAAAAATGAATTTAAAATGTAATATATTTATACACTGGGATATTACCCAGCAATAGAAAGAAATTAAGTATGGATACACGCAACAATAATGGATAAATTTTGAAAATATTATGCTAAGTGAAAAAAATCCTAAGTGATAAAAGGTCATATATTATGTGATTCCTTGTATCTGAAATATCAAAAGACTAATCTGTAGAGACAAGGTAGAGTTGCAATTAGCTCAGGATGGGTGTTGAGGGAGTAGTGAGGGAACTAATGAGGACCGTGTTTTCTTGTATGGGTAGTGAAGATGTTCCAACATAGATTATGATGATGAATGCACCTCTCTGTGAATGTGCGGAAAATCATTGAATGGCACATTTTAGATGGGTAAAGTGTATAGTAAGTGAATTGCCTATCAATTAGGCTATCAAGAAAATCAACTCCTGTGGAAAACAGTGCAGCAATTCCTAAAGGATCTAAAAATCGACCCACCTTATGACCCAGCAATCCCCCTCTGGGAATATTCCCGGAGGTACTCAAATCACTCTACGAAAGAGATACCTGCACATACATGTTTATCTAAGCATAATTCACAATAGCAAAAACATGGAACCAACTGTGCTGCACATTGAAAGTAGAATAGATTTTTTTAAAATATGGTACATATACACAATATAGTATTACGCAGCCATAAAGAAGGATAAATTTTGGACTTTGCAGCAAATTGGATGGGTTTTGAGTATGTAATATTCAGTGATCAATCACAGAAACAAAATACTAAGGGTGCCAGAACGATGGATATTTGTGTACCTAACCCTTAACTGTACACCACAATTTTAAAATAAAAAATATGTTAATAAATAAATAAATAAATTTTAAAAACAGAAAACAAACTACCGATTGTCACATGTTCTCACTCATAAGTGGACCCTAAACATTAATCATAATACTATAAGAAAGGACATGGCAGTAGTCAGACACTGCCAGGTGAGGGAGGGGGGCAACATAACATCAAAGAGGGCACCTGATCTCAAACCAGGGAAAGTGGGGACCAAATGGAGGCCCAAACATTACCTGTACAATGACCACTTATCTACCTAATCCTGAATTGTACCCCACATCTTTAAAAAATGTTGATTAAAGTCAGCATCACATTGTCAACTATTAGTGAATGTAATTTGTATGTTTTTTATTATGGAATGCCAAATAATAGTTTTCTGAAAAAAAGTCAATATATTTAGAAAAGTAGATATGGCTCATCTCATGAGTTTTTATAATTATTTATATGATTCATTTTTGTTCCCTTATGTTCAATAAAGTTTGATCTCTGGTCTTGGTAAATGCCAAGTAAGTCTATGATAAGTACATTTCTATAGTCTCCAATACTAATAATTTTAAATTATCTTATATGATCTTTTGACTTCTGATTATATTCTATTATTTTCATCTTTGCTGGCAGACTACAAAAGGACAGATGTAACCTACCTATGTATATATTATTTATTTTGCTATCCTGTCTCACTTTTTTATCAATATTTTTATTATGATGTTGTGAGGCTCACTTTGATATCATTTTTTCAGATGATCTTGAAAATATTGTTGGGTGACTTCAGGATTAACGGATGAAGAAGGTTGGTAAAAGTTAATAAGGATATACTATAGAATATATCTCTGTCGCTAATGTGGTTAACTGGACAATGATTTAATAATTTCTTATAGGTATATTTATTAGGAACATTATGACGTTTAACAGTTGTTTTGAGCAATAAGTTACCTTCCGCAAATTTGTCCTTCTTTTTTAGATGATTCTTATTTTCATAGTATTTACTGATGGTTAATGCTGATAGTTGTGGAGGTATTTAGTGTGATGTCTTTTCTTTGTTTCCTCCTGTCCTTCCTAACTAGTGCCTTTAAATGAATCAAGGCAGACAGTGATATCTCCATTTTTAATGAAATGCTGCATTAAAATAATTCTCATTCCACATTATCTCAATAAATGGGTTACAAAAGGGGACACTTTTGAGAACTCTGCCTTCCTGATCATGAATTTCAAAGTATTTGCTGCCAGCTTTGCCAGTACTGATCTCTCATGCATCAGAATTAACAAGATCAGGAGACCTTTTGTTATGAAGAAATACATTGTTAAAAAAAATTTTCTGCAAAGTAAAAAAAAAGAAGATATTGTAATAGTGATGGTGAATTGCAGGTAATAAACTTACTGACTAATTTACCTGGTAGTAAAGTCGACTGTAAAAAGGACAAGTTATAAGCAAATTTTGTCCTTATATACACCACTCATGTCATGATTACAGAGTATCTTTGCTGCTTTGTTGTGTTTCAGGATCCAAAAGAATCTTCACATGTTTGCTCGTGCATCTTTACAACAAATCTGTGTCAGTGAGTGTGGAAAAGATTCAATGACCTGAGTTTGTTGTGAGGGTATATGAGAAGATCAACATAAAAGTCCCAAGTACATTACCGCTGTGTAAGGAAGCAGTTCCCATATATAATTCTTCATGTTGATCATCTCCTTCTATTTCTGGCTACCTTTATTTTACTTGTACATTGTGAATTAAATCAATGGAATATAATGAGATATACTATAGTCTGTCACTACATGTCAGCCTGTATCCTTGGCACTTGTTCCTGATGGGAAGCAGCCTGTCATCATCTATGTGGGTTAAACAGCCCACAGCCAATGACAGAATTAAGAAAGGGGAGAAGTGGGTAAAAAATAGTGATTGGTTTCTAGATGTTAGCCCTCACGGTGTTTACACACCTGTAAGAGTCCTAGAGAATAGGCAGATTTCTTGTCTTTGCACCATCTATTAAGCTTGCTTTGGTAAGAAAAAGAGATGAGTCTTTGCTACATTGTGTCAAGCGTTGAAAAGGATGATAGGTGAAGTGTCACGTGAGTGTTGCTAGTTTCAAGTGGGAGTGAGAGAGAGGCTCCAGTCATGGCAGGAGAACTGTTTCAGGGTCACATCTGTCTTCACATACTGTCTTATAACGTCCCTCTGGCTCAGATGGGTTCAGGGAAAATCGGAGCACAAGAGGCCCAGAGTAGAATTCAACAGATATGAGTTAGAAGTTTAGTTTCCTCTTAAAAGATCGAAGAGGAAATTAGTTTTTCACCATGCCATCACCGATGTACTTCTGTTCCTCACGAAATTCGGTATGGCTGGTCACATTTTTTGTATGGATTTGAACTGAAAGAACCTGTGGAGAAAAGAAGGATACCCTTGGTGTACTCGAGGTTTCCTTTTAACTTCAGGGAGCATCCAACCATTCGAAATGAAGGAAAGGAAGCAGGACCAAGATAATTCACTCCAGCTCTGGGCAATCATCCAGGTTCAAAGAATGTAGGTGGGAGGGTCTACACTGAGCAAGGGATACAAACTGGAGGACAGTGAAGTAAGTTTTCCCTAGGATCATGAATAAACAAACCAGGGTCAGACGTCATGCTGTGCTAAGGGGAGTGATGAAAGATCCAGAGGGTTTTGGTAGAGATAAAGCAATGCCTCCACAATAAAGCATACTGTGTGCGCTGTCCTACTCAGAAGGACACCAGCCACATGTCCTGCCTACTGCTGGTTTTGTCCTGGGTAGAGGAAGACTTGCCAAGAACACATGTTGGTGGCCTCCAGTACAGTGATGTGGTGGAGATTCAGGTGCCTTGAGCTGACTTCCCTGATGTCAGGAGATTATAGGTGGTGACCAGGAGTAAATGCATTCTCAAGATGATTTCAATGGTCCATTGTTGGTAACACTAACTAATGCAAGTTAGAGAAGATAAAGATAGAGGAGATAAAGAACTCCCTAACAGAGGAAGGAAATATAGGAATGTTGTTCTCTACTGGTCCAGTCAACCATTCAGGTGCACATAGAGTGAGTTAATTCTAATTGAATGACGGTTACAATTGGGAAGGCAGTGAAGTAGGTATTCCCTGGAACTGAGAATAATAAATATGATCAGGATTCAGCCACGAATGTCTAACAAGGGAAGTAATGAAACTTCTGGAAATTATAAAGCAAATGGGCAGCAGCTCCACATTCACATGCTGGGTGCAGCGCCCTATCCAGAAAGGTATCTTAAGACTATAAGTGACTGGTTACTTCTTGCCTAGAGTACGAGTCACCAAACACAAGATTGTGGTGGACATTCGACTGATGATGCGATGAAGCTGCAGGTGTCTTGAGCTGCCTTATCAAATATCAAGAGACAGTAGGTATGAATTTGAACCTCCCTCATGCTCTCGATAATGCCAATGGCTCATTTCTAAATAGATGAACACATTCAGATTAGAAAAGTTTAAGATAAAGGATGCAATGATCCAGCCTGATAGAAGACAGAATGGGAAGAAGCTGGTTTTCTAATGGTCCTCCAGTCATTAGTTGTACCTAGAGCAGATGAGGGGGTACTCGGGGAGGGAAGGATGAAAATAGGAAGGCAGTGGACTGGATAATCCCTGGCACTTATGAATGAATAAGCTCAGGGTTCAGGTGTCATGCTATGCTGGGAGTAGTGATGAAAACTGCACAGGATGGCTATTGTGGGTGGCGTAGCACGTCCACATTTAACCATGCTTGTGCAGTTCCTGACTCAGAAAAGTGCCAGCCACTTAGATTCAGTGTCACTTGTTCTTTTCTTGATAGACTAAGGCTCACCAAGAACACATTTGTGATGAACTTCAGACCATCGACGGGTGTGAAACTGCAAGTGCATGAAGAAGGCTTACCTGACCCAGGGTATCGTACACCATGACCTGGATCTTACCCAGCCTCAACATGATTTCAGTGGTCTATCCCTCCCAACATGAATGCCTACACGTAAGAAAAGACGAGGACAGAAGAGAGGGAGGTGCTTACTAATAGATGAGAAAATAGGACAAGCATGTTCTTTCAAGGTCCTGTCCATAATTCAGAAAATGTAAAGGAAGTGGGTGAGGGAGGGATGCACGTTACTGATAATCTTCGGAGTTTTCAGAGATTTTCACTTTATGTTCATGAGTTCTCGGGAAGATAATCTTATCCTTTACATGGGGTGCATTGCAGGACCTCAGTTGTATAATCCGTATCTTCACAAACAGAAAGGCCTACACATTTCCAGCACAGATCAATATATTCATTATTTGAAGATATGTGTGATCAATGAAGCGTTGTTTGGGATGGGTCCCTGGATCACACCCCTCCATCCTCTTTTTAGGTGGATGACAGAAGAGAATGTGAGAAGAAATTTGTTTTCTAATGGTCCTGCCAATCATTTAGCTAAAAAGACCAGGTGAGAGAGTACTCAGAAAGGAAAGGATACAGGTCCGAAGACAGTGGAGGGGATATTCCCAATCATTTACAAAGGAATCACTGTAGAGGGTGCTTCCTGTGGACTTCTCCAGGATAGCAAGGAAAGTCACTTGAACCCACTAGTAGCAATATATTTTGGTAAAAGGGATTGTGATTGAACACTAGGGGTGAAGTTAAGCCTCCAAGGAGCTTGTTTCTGGTACTCACACCTTGGTAGGTAGGTCAGTCCTATGCGAGAGAACGTATTTGGAAAGTTTTTAGTTAGATTCATTGACAAGGCTATAACTATTCCTTATCTTTTTATACCAGTTTCCTGTTTATAAGGTATTCTCATATTTGCTGTTTTTCTTATTGTTTTTAAAGTGTGAAAAGATAATAATAGATTACAGCTATCAATGAATGCAGTCTCCTAATGTAATGCACAGTACATACATGTGTATAGCATGGAGTGCATGAGATAGTCCTTATAAAGGCATTCACTGCAATGTCTGATAAAGTGGAAAACATTAGACAAAAGCTTCAAAATATTACTGTTATTTCTCCAAATCTCCTTTCCTCCAATTCTCTCACCTCGTCTTTCTAAAGTTATTTTTTTCTTCTTTTCCTCTCTCCTTCTCTTGACCCATCTCCCTTCCCATCTCCTCTCTTCTCTTTCTTCTTCTCTATCCTCTCTTTTCCTCTCTGCTTTCTTTCCCTTCTCCTCTCTTAATGACAATTTTTATTGTAGTTTATTTCCCCTATTTGTATATTTTAGTTGATCATTATTTGTATTAACCAAATATAGATACAAGTATAAGTTTATTTTCCTCCTCAACTTTTAGAAATGCCTTACTACTAGTTACAGTGTGCTGAAGAATACAATTGGACATTCTCTATTAATGGTGTGACCTCTGTGTTAGGTGCATAACAGTGGAGACTCCTCTCCCGTTTCCTCCCCTCCTCTCTTCCCTCTTGCCGTCTCCTTATCATTCCTCTTTCTTTCTCATTTCCAACCTCTCCCATTTACTTTCCTCTCCTCATCACCTTCTTTCTTCCTCCCTTCTTCTTTCATGATGAGTAAAATAGGCTTAGTGTTCCAAGTTAACTTTCATTAAACTATTTTCTTTGTCGATATTTGAAGACATGTGTGTGGTGCTTGCTTATCCTAAATGTAAGACAAGTAAAGCTAAACAGAGTGGAAGTTGACCCTTTACTCACCTACCCCTATTGCCTCAACATTGCACTCCGTGTCTATAGCTGATGGCCTCTGCTGCTGCACAATAGTCTCACACTTAAGGAAATATATACTACTGAACATACATTAGGCCTGTTTGGGGCTCTTTTCAGGGCTCGTCTGCTTCTCATCTAGCCTTGCAAAGTATCTTCCTGAAGCATTCAGATCTAGAGAACGTCAAGTATTACAAAACTCCAAAATTTTATTTCCACTCCACCCCACTCCATTCACAAATTTCTGAATGAACTTCTAGATAGCGATGAAGTTAACAATAATAATTGACCCTTCAGTTTCAAACTGAAATTGAATTGAATTTTAAATGGTTTCAATTTGAAATGGTTTCATTTTAATTTCAAAAGTGAGTTACAGTTCAACAAGGTTTAGTTTTCATATTATGATGACTTTATTGCTTTTTGTGGATTTTCAGTTTCACACGTACTTTCTGAGTGTTTTTCATATAATCACAATCAACTTGTTTCGTTTCTCTAGGTGAGCACTGCTTGTAGGCATTAACTCGAGGCATCAAGATAACATAATATTGGCTTCAGAGTGTGGGGCCCCTGTGCTTCCAGTAGTGAAGTTGAGCCCTGGACATCATCTGCACACAGTACAAAACTGGAGAACTTTAATCCCTATTCATGGATGTCATCATAGTTGGTAAGTACCAAAGGGACACTTCGGTTCTGAGAAGGATTCTCTCACAGTATGGATTTGGACGGTTGGATACAATTGGAAGAAAATTATTACTGACTTTTTCCGAGAAAGGAACTTTGACAATAAAACTCACTGATACAGAACTTAAACCTGTAACCCTTATGTTAAAATAATCAGATCATGCCTCCTGGTATCGCTTCATTGCAAGATCTAATCAAATCAAACCTTATTACCCAACCCAGCCCCCAATTGCAGAGACAGGTTTGGGCATTTCTTCAGTCTTCTTATCAGTTGACTTGTAACAAAGTTTTCTTTCCTGCAAAGACAGTGCCATGGTATGGGCTTCTATGAACAGCGAGCTCATTGATTACTCAGTAAGATTATTCCCAAAGCTTCTTATGAATGACCTCGCTTGAGTATTTTCTAGATACAGGATAAGGCCTGTATGTGAGACTCAATTCAAATTTTTCCAGGTAGAAAGATGATGGTTTCCTGTAACAGGAGCAGCATTGCTGCCTGTTGGTACATTGCAACGTGGTGAATCAAAAAACCAAGAAATTTGGAACCCACACAGGGACAGTATAATAGTGGTGTTTAATCTTCATTAATAATAGCAACAAGTCCAAGGTAAATATCTTAAAAACCAGGGCTGATTTCATGTTTTAATCTCTAAATTGCAATTGCTGTGGCATAAAGAATTAGCCTTGATATTTACAGTGATGAACATTGTGATAAACTGTTTAGTGATACATTTACTATATTTTAGGTTACTCAAGTATTTTACACTATACTTCTTTCAAATCTCACAGTAAACCTGTGTTATAAAATAAATCATCTTTTTATAGGATAGAAGTGTTATCTGGAACAAATGAAGTGATCTTCAAATGTATATTATGTACTCCAAGTAAACATTGAGTAGTTAATACTGTCTTTATTGTTACTACATTTGGAAATAAAATTGAGATGTCATAATTCACATACAGAGGGAGATCACTGGTCACTGCAGAAATGGACAAGTTATCACAGGAAAAGGAATGGAACAAGTTGTTCTTTTCAGTGTAGTGAATATGTCTTAATTTGTCTCAGTAAATAGATTGCTGTTTCACCGAATTCGAAGAACTTAGTCAAATGCTTTGTTGGTATAAGAATAAGATTGTTTAGCCAACACCACGTTCAATACACAGAATACTTCTATCACCACAAATTGTCTCCTTCTGTTGCCTTTATAAGTCCAATCCTCCTTTATGGTAAACTCTTTCTTCTCCTACTTTCTAGTTTTGCCTTTTGCAGAATGCCATACATATGCAGTCAGCACATGTATATTTCTTCATATTCTTTTTATTGCTGAGTGATAATTCATTGGACGGAGCCAGCGCGCTAATCTTTATAGTAGTGAAAGATCAATTTGGTTGTTTCATAAGTCCAGGAATTAAGAATAAATCTGATAAAAAATATTTGAGCACACCTTTGTGTGAAGACAGATTTTCTTTATCCTGTTCAAATACCAGGGCATGGGAAGACTGGCTCGTATAATAAGCGTATGTTTATAAGAAACTGTCAGATTCTTTTCCACAGTGACTGTACCATTGTACATTTCTACCAGCAATGTATAAGAGTTCCATTTCCTCTGCATAGTTTTCAGCAATGGTATTGTCAGCTGAATGTTTTATGCTTGTTTTGATTTCTTATAACCCTCTCTAATTGGTAGATAGCGCCAGATCCTTCAGGTTAAACTCTGCCTTCCTGGTCATGACTTTCAAAGTATTTGGTGTCAGCTATGCCAGTACTGATATCTCATGCAACAGAATTAGCAAGATCTGGAGATCCTTTGTTAGGAAGAAATACACTGTAAAAAAAAAAATTTGGTAAACTGAAAAAAAAAAAAGATATACTAATACTAATGGTGAATTGCAGGCAATAGAATTACTGACTAACTTACCTGGTAGTTAAGTAGACTGTAAAGAGAACAAATTATAAGCAACTTTTGTCCTTATATACACCACTCATGTCATGATTACAGAGTATCTTTGCTGCTTTGTTTTGTCTTAGGATCCAAAAGAATCTTCACTTGTTTGCTCGTGCATCTTTAGAATAAATCCGTGTCAGTGAGTGTGTAAAAGATTCAATGACCTGGGTTTGTTGTGAGGGTATATGAGAAGATCAACATAAATGTCCCAAGTGCATTACAGCTGTGTAAAGAAGCAGTTCCCATATATAATTCTTCATATTGCTTGTCTTCTTCTATTTCTGGCTACCTTCATTTTTATTGCACATTGTGAATTAAATCAATGGAATATAATGAGATATAGTCTCTCACTACATGTCAGCCTGTATCCTTGGTACTTGTTCCTGATGGGAAGCAGCCTGTCATCGTCTGTGGGTTAAACAGTCCACAGCCAATGACAGAATTAAGAAAGGGGAGATGTGGGTCAAAATAGTGATTGGTTTCTAGATGTTAGCCCTCGCGGTGTTTATAGAGCTGGAGAGTCCTAGAGAATAGTCCGATTTCTTGTCTTTGCACCATCTATTAAGCTTGCTTTGGTAAAGAAAGGAGATGAGTATTAGCTACGTTGTGTCAAGCGTTGAAAAGGATGATAGGTGAAGTGTCACGTGAGTGTTGCTAGTTTCAGGTGTGAGTGAGAGAGAGGCTCCACTCATACCAGGAGAACTGGTTCAGGGTCACATCTGTCTTCACATACTGTCGTACAACGTCCCTCTGGTTCAGACGGGTTCAGGGAAAATTGGAGCACAAGGGGCCTAGAGTAGAATTCAACAGATATGAGTTAAAAGTATAGTTTCCTCCTAAAAGTTTTAGGAGGAAATTCGTTTTTCACCCTGCCATTAACGATGTATTTCTGTTTCTCACGAAATTCTGGATGCCTGGTCACATTTTTTGTCTGGATTTGAACTGAAGGAACGTGTGGAGAAGAGAAGGATATCCTTGGTGTACTCGAGGTTTCCTTTGAACTTCAGGGAGCATCCAACCATTTGAAATGAAGGAAAGGAAGCAGGACCAAGATAATTCACTCCTGGTCTTGTCAATCATCCAGGTACAAAGAAGGTTGGTGGGAGGGTCTTCACTGAGCAAAGGATACAAACTGGAGGACAGTGAAGCAAGTTTTCCCTAGGATCATGAATAAACAAACCAGGGTCAGGCCTCATGCTGTGCTAAGGGGAGTGATGAAAGCTGCAGAGGGTTTTGGTAGAGATCAAGCAATGCCTCCACAATAAAGCATTCTGTGTGTGGTGTCCTACTCTGAAGGACAGCAACCACACCTCCTATCTATTGCTAATTCTGTCCTGGGTAGAGGAAGAGTTGCCAAAAACACATTTTGTGACCTCCAGACCAGTGATGTGGTGGAGATGCAAGTGCCTTGAGTTGACTTCCCTGGTGTCAGGGGATTATAGATGGCCACATGGTGCAAAGCCATTCTCAAGATGCTTTCAGTGATCCATTCTTACTAACACTAATTAATACAAGTTAGAGAAATTAAAGATTGAGTAGATAAAAGACTCCCTAATAGAGAAAGGAAATATAGGAATGTAATGTTCTCTACTGGTCCAGGCAACTATCCAGGTGCACATAGAGTGAGTAAATCCTAATTGAAGGAGGGATGTATTTGGGAAGGTATTGAAGTAGGTATTCCCTGGGACATATGAATAAATATCATCAGGGTTCAGCCATGATGGTCTAACAAGGGAAGTAATGAAACTTCTGGAAATTACAAAGCAAATGGGCAGCAGCTCCACATTCACATGCTGTATGCAGTGCCCTATCCAAAAAGGAATATTAAGACTATAAGTGACTGGTTTCTTCTTGGTTAGAGTAAGAGTCACCAAATACAAGATTGTGGTGGACATCCAACTGATGATGCGATGAAGTGCAGGTGCTTTGATCTGCCTTATCAAATCTCAGGAGACAGTAGGTACCAAATTGAACCTCCCTCATACTCTAGATAATGTCAGAGTGTCCCGTTTCTAAAAAGATGAACAACTTCAGGTTAGAAAAGATAGAGATAAAGGATGCAATGATCCTGCCTGATAGCAGAGAGAATGGGAAGAAACTTGTATCCTGATGGTCCTGGCAATCATTTAGGTATACATAGGGCAGATGAGGGGGTTTTCAGGGAGGAAAGCATGAAAGTAGGAAGGCAGTAGACTGGGTATTCCTTAGTACTTACGAATGAATAAGTTCAGGGTTCAGGTACCCTGCTGTGCTGGGTGGAGTGATGAAAACTGCACAGGATTGCTATTGTGGGTGGGGTGGCACGTCCACATTTACCCATGCTTGTGCAGTGCCCTACTCAGAAAGGTGCCAGTCACTTAGACTCAGTGTCACTTGTTCTTTTCTTGGTAGACTGAGGCTCACCAAGAACACATTTCTGACGGACTTCAGACCATTGATGAGCATGAAGCTACCAGTGTATGAGAAGGCTTACCTGATTCCAGGGTATCATAGACCATCACCTGGACCTCACTCATCCTCAACATGACTTCAGTGGTCCATTTCTCAGACCATGAACGCCTACAGGTAAGAGAAGATGAGGACAAAAGAGAGGAAGGTGCTTACTAATAGATGAGAAAATAGGACAAGTATGTTATTTCCTGGTTCTGTCAATCACCCCAGAAAATGTAAAGGAGGTGAGTGAGGGAGGGATGCAAGTTTCTGAATGATCTTCTGAATTTTCAGAGATTTTCACTTTATGTTCATGAGTTCTCGGGAAGATAATTTTATCCTTTACATAGGGTGCATTGCAGTACCTCAGTTCTATAATCCGTATCTTCACAAACAGAAAGGCCTACACATTTCCATTACAGAACAGTATATTCATTATTTGAAGATATGTGTGATCAATGAAGGGTTGTTTGGGGAAGGGTCCCTGGGTCACCCCCCTCCACCCTCACTTTAGACTTGGAGGTGGATGACAGAACAGAAAATGATAAGAAGTTTGTTTTATAATGGTCCTGCCAATCATTTAGCTAAAAACAGTGGGTGAGGGGATACTCAGAAAAGAAGGGATGCAGTTACGAAGGCAGTGGAGTGGATATTCCCTAGCACTTCCAAATGAATTACTGTAGAGGGTCCTTCCTGTGGACTTCCCCAGCATAGCATGGTAGGTAGGTCAGTCCTAAGCGAGAGAACGTATTTGGAAGTTTTTAGTTAGATTCATAGACGCGGCTATAAACATCCCTTATCTTTTTATGCCAGTTTCCTATTTATAAGGTATTCTCATATTTGCTGTTTTACTTATTGTCTTTAAAGTGAAAACAGATAATAATAGATTACAGCTATCATTGAATGCAGTCTCCCTATGAAATGCACAGTACATACATGTGTATAGCAAGGAGTGCATGAGATAGTCCTTGTAAAGGCATTCACTGCCATGTCTGATAGAGTGGCAAATATTAGATAAAAGCTTCAAAATATTACTGTTATTTCTCCAAATCTCCTTTCCTCCGTTTCTCTCACCTCGTCTTTCTAAAGTTATTTTTTTCTTCTTTTCTTCTCTCCTTCACTTGCCCCATCTCCCTTCCCATCTTCTCTCTTCTCCTTCTTCTTCTGTATCCTCTCTTTTCCTCTCTGCTTTCTTTCCCTTTTCCTCTGTTAATGACAATTTTATTGTAGTTTATTTCCCCTATTTGTATATTTTAGTTCATCATTATTTGTATTAACCAAATATAGATACAAGCGTAAATTTATTTTCCTCCACAACTTTCAGAAATGCCTTGCTACTTGATACAGTGTGTTGATGCATGCTATTGGACATTTTCTATTAGTGGTGTGGCCTCTGTGTTAGGTGCATGCAAGTGGAGACTCCTCTCCCCTCTCCTCCCCTCCTCTCTTTCCTCTTGCCGTCTCCTTGTCATTCCTCTTTCTTTCTCATTTCCAACCTCTCCCATTTATTTTCCTCTCCTCCTAACCTTCTTTCTTCCTCCCTTCTTTTTTCTTTTTTTTAAACATATTTTTTATTATAAAATTGTGGGGTTCAGTTAAGGATTAGGTATACAAATGTGCTTCGTTCAGGCACCCTTGTTAATAAGGGGTGCCTCCCCATCCCCAGACAGATATTGGCTACCGTTAGTTCCACCTCCCTTCCCCTCCCTACACCCCCTTAGTTTCCCACCACTGTCAGTTCATTTTTTATACTGTTATG
>NW_007233813.1:0-7740 GCF_000164805.1 Carlito syrichta | reverse complement strand
CTTAAAGGCATTCCAAAAGATGGGTATACTATTCTTTGTTTAACTGTTCCTCCTTTGATAGAAACTTAGATTATTTATAACTTCACTATTAAAAATTATGCTGCTGTAAGACCCTTGTATGTAATTTATTATGCCAGAATCTAACTGCTCAGATTTCCTTGATTTTTTATAGTTGGAGAATATGTCATATTTTTAATATTTTGATGGGAATTACTGATTTATAGGAAAATTAATTTTATCAGTGGATAATGACACTTATGAAGAATCTGGATTTCGAAGTCATCCATCTCAGTGTTATGGCAGAAAAATTATAAAATTTAGTAAGTTCTATGCTCCCTCCATTAGTTTCTAACAAGTCAGTGTTCCTGTAGCAACTTAAATTTAAATGTTTGCATTGCCTTTACTCTTTTTGTTCAGAAAAAAAGTATGACTTTTTCTTGGCTTTAAAACTTCTGACTGAAGGTGTTGTTGGTTTGGTTTCAGAGAGGTGAATGTATTGCTGTTGTATCTATTTCTCTTCATTGTAGACTGCATCTGATAAAAATCATGGAATTGGACATGGTCCACTAGATATATATTTTTGTGCCAAAAATTTGAAGAACAAACCCAAGATAGGAGTCTACCGCTTTGATTCTTAACAAAGAATTTACTTTGATTTCCCAAGTCTTTGTGATTTATAGTTGAAATTCACCCATGGGTAAAGAAATAGATTCTGCCCACAGTGTCTGACTTGGACATCAGTTGTTAAAGCTGCTGCAATTATAGTTGGTTAGACTTGACTTCCTGAGGGCCTTTGCCCTAGGAAAATTTTGAATCTAAAATATCAGTGATTATTACCATTCAATGCTGGAAATGACCATTCAGGAGAGTTTGATTTAGTAAACAAAAGTGAACATAAGCAGAACAAAATAATTTATACTATCTATAATTTTTAAAAATTTATGATTTTTAAATATAACACTTTTTTATACAATGTAAACTCTATGTGCAAAGGTGACTTCCCCCCAAAAATCTAGAATTTATTTATAAAAGATTGTGTATTTATTCTTGCATGTTTAAGCTTCAGTGACCTTCAAAGTACGCTCTGTTTGATGCAATACACCTATTGAGACACTTTGTCCACTGCTCAAAACAGTTTTTGAACTTGTCGATTTTGATGCCTTTTACTGCTTCTGCCATTTTTTGTTTTACGTCTTACACATTGGCAAAACATATCCCTATGAGGACTTTTTTCATCTGGGGAAACAAAAAAAAAAGTCACCTGGAGCAAGATTGTGTGATTAGGGAGGGTGAGGGCACGGGGGTCATGCCAAACACTCAATACACAGTGTGGGCAGCTTGTTTGTGTAAATCACCCATTATGAAATGGGAAAATGCTTTGAAATAATCTCCAAAAATAATTCACTGAAGCCTAATGTAGCCTCTCACAATGCTAGCTGGTACACTCATGCCGATGGGTTCCTAGAACACTTACCTAGAGAGGGAAGCCTGTACTACTAGGGGCCCACCCCCCAAAAGATAATTCCTTTTTTGGGTGGGGAGTGCCTCTTCATAAATGATTGAAAGTTTTATTACCCTATTTTTAAGTTGTTTCCATTGCTTTGGTGGATTTGTCCTTTAACCCGAGTTCTAAGAAGTGTGAAAAGACATCTTGTTTCTTTGGAGAAAAGAGGCCATATATACCCAGTCCAGTGATGCTGATCAAGGAGCTTTGCAGAAGCCCAAAGGAGCATCATCTTGAGTAACACCTACCTGTGCAGATCGTAACTTGTTGGCATCCTGCATGTCTCTGGCTTGTTCCTTGCTTTGTGATGAATATAAATGTGCTTCCTTTCTTTTTTGTGTGACAGAAATCACAAACCCTAGTAATTTTACACCAACTGATTTCTGTCCTCAGCCAAGGACAGTGGTGGCAAAACTTGTTTGTGTTCAGTCCCTGTTTTATATTTCCAGAGAAGCTATGTCTGTTCTGGAACAGCTGTGGTGAGAACTCTTTTTCCTTTTATATCTCACTTTTCAATGCCCCTGTGATGCACTGGGACAGTGCTTGTGTTCCATACAGCAAGACCTCTCAAAAACATGTCTTCTGTTTTCTTTGCTTAGATGCAAAGTGTAATAGCATTGCTATCTTAAATGGCAGAATTATCCTTGCTGACAGGAAAATTCTATTGCCACATACTTGTCCTTATGAAAAGAAAAAGAACAGACCTTTGATATTCTTCGGGAACATGAACTGTTCGTTTCTCTCAGTCTGCTTTCCTGGGCCATTTTGGTGCCACAAAAGGTGTAATGCCACTTTAGAAAATGGTAATACTCTATGAAACAAATTATGATCTGTTTTAATATTGGTGTCCTGCAAAAATATTTCATTTTGAAATGGGATGGATAAAAAAAGAGATGACCATCTTTAAATTCAAATCACGTCTAAGACCTGTTCCAGCTCTAACATCCTGTGAATTGCTGGGAAGTAATAAAATGCCCATTATTGTATAAAGTAGTACTTTTTTTTCTTTTCGGAAGGGCCTGTATACGTGAAATATGTGTGTTGTGCCCAGTACCAGGAACACCAAATTCCATACTGGAAAGGCCATAGACTGAGTACAGTCCTACTTAACTGGTAAAAGTTCTAACATTTTAAGTCTTGAAGGGTTTCCTCTTTAAGTCCACCATCCTTTTCCACATTTATTAGTTTAGCACTTTGATTTTCTTCAATAGGAAGGCAAGAGTTTTTGAAATCTGGTGCATTAGTATGCAGCATTTTAGTTACCAGAGACTCTAAAATCTATTAAAGAGAGGAAGACTAACTATTCTTATACACTTTGTGTTTTATTCATTTAATCTTAAAATGATCTTCCAAAATAAGGGTGGGAACAGATGAAGTTTTTGGGGGGTGTTTTATGTTAGTTAATTTTATGGAATTTGTATCATGGAATCAGGAATTTAATTGCCATCTCATTATTTTTATAAATTAAAGCTAATGCTTAACCCTCTTTGGAATATCAGGAATATCACTTATTCTGAATAAATAAAAAATATAAAAATTCTTAACTTTCTCTGTTTGTTAAGAATTATCTTTATTTTTCAGTCACTACTTTGATGGACCAAAGACAGTTTTGTGGTTTATGTTGTTGCTTTGAGGCTTTGTGAACTTCCTTGATTCATGGAGAGTAAATGAATATGATTTTCAAACAGGAAGAGAAAAATTTTGCAACTTTATGATTTTTAATAATCAGAACTGTTGGCTTAGATTACTGATGGGGCAAATGATGACTGTCCACCACTTAAAGAATGTAAAATCATGTGTGCTTGTGTTTATGTTTGATCTCAGATTTCTAATGACAGAAGGCCTATGTGTCCACCTAGGCTTGTGTGATAATGACATTTCTCAGATTAGCATTTGCTAGCATTCTGCTAAGGATTTAGGTCAGTCTCTCATCCAGCGAAGAGCTCTCATTTGATTTTACTCTACAGTATCACCATGAATTTTGGATTACTACAAGGTAGAGTAAGCTGGGATGACCAGGGACCAGTGGGTATTGGGCTGTTTGGTAGGATGAGTGCTATTACTGGGGCTCATGATTAAACATATTCAAATAATAATAAAAAGAAATTATCCTTAGTAGTGTCCCCTGTTTTAAGTGCTGTTCATATAGTACCTCATTTAATGCTCACACCAACCCTATGAGGAAACAACAGAGTGTAAATAAGCTATCAAAGTCACCCTGCTAGTGTATCTGAGATTTGACCTCAGGTCAGCCTGGTTCCCAAGTTGTTTTTAATTGATTGCCTCTGGATCAGGGAAGGCTCTGTAGATACCATAAATTGTTTAAAAACAAAAAAGTTTAAAGACTTTTATTTCCCACAATAAGGATGATAAGGACAAGCTGAAAACAACCAAAGCTTCTGGAAGGCATATCAATAACCATTTAAAAGAGATACCAATGAACTAAAAAAAAATTAAGAGCTCTCAAAGGCCAAAAAAAATTTTTTTAAATAGAAGTGAAAACTCAAAGAAATAATTAGGGTGCTGATGCCACTTTTAACCCTGAACAGACTTGCCAAATGCCAAATTGAACCTTGCCTTTCACAGCCTGGGGTGGAGATGGGCAGCAGAACAGCAGGCAAGTTTAGGGCCTGCCCAAGCGGGGAGGGATCAGAGGTGGCCTCATACACTGGACCTCAAAGGTCAGACTAAGAGTCAGCGTGAGCTGTGAAGAAAACTGTCTGCCTCCTCCTACACCCTGCCCAGCACCCCCGTATCCCTGTGACCAGCAGGGAATATTGTCCATTCTGAGGGAAAACATATCTCCTGAGAGATTGTGTATGTGTGTATGTATGTATATATAATATATCCTCTGAGCAGCCCTTAAACTGGTTTATTCATAATGTCTCAAGCTACAAATTTAAAACAATATCTGGTTTTCAGTGCCTTCCAGGTAACTGACAGATGCAAAACACATTGTCTTTGGAAGAAAGAACTCAGTGATAGTTTCAAAAACATGTAAAATTGGCAAGAGCCAGCTGAAACATTGGACAGAAAAGCAGTACTACAAAGACTTAAGACAGTTGAGTTACAAAACACAGTATAGTGCTTTATACTTAAAGAAATGAGGGGTATTAAAGAGCATGATTATGAAAATAATCAGGTTGATTAGGAATAGTACCATAAAGGAATCTAAATATAAAAGATATCATAACTGAAATTGAAAGTTTAATGGATTGGCTTAACAGCCAACTGGATGCTACCAAGAGGAAAATAATAGATATGAAGAAATAAAGAAGATTTTAGATTTGTAAAAACTGGAAGACCCTCCCACCTGTAGATCTACACTATGAGACAAGTTAAAGGATGTCCTTTAGGCAAAAGAAAAACAGTACCAGATGGAAATCTGGATCTACACAATTTGAAGGGCCCTGGAGAGAGTCACAATGTGGACACATACATGATTTATTGTTACTTAAACCTTTCTACAAGATAATTGTTTAAATAACATAATAGAGTAATATGGAATTTATAATATATGTAAATGGAAAATGGATGACAGTAATAGTTTAAAGACTAGTAGGGAAGAAGCTCACTATTTTAAGGTTCTTATACTATGCAAGAAGTGATATACTACTACCTGAAGGTAGTCTATGATCAGTAGAGATGTGCACTATAAACTCTAAAGCACTCACTGAAATAAGAAGACAAAAATTATAGTTATATAAGTAACAAGAGAAATGAAATGGAGTCATAAAAATATACGTAAAAAGACAGCAAAAGAATAAAGAACAAATGGGATGAAGAGAAAACAATAGCAAGATGAAAGACTCAGCCATTTTAGAAATCACATTAATTTAAATAATCTCAACACCTTAATTAGGAGACAGAGATTGTCAGATATGATTTTAAAAGACTCAACTGTATTCTTCCTACAACAAACGTACTTTTTTTTTTGAGTTGGAGTCTCACTCCATTGCCCAGGCTGGAGTGCAGTGGCATGCTCATGGTCACCCCAGCGTCGACCTGCTAGGCTCCAGCGATTCTGCCTCAGCCTTCCAAGTAGCTGGAACTACAGGTGCATGCTACCACAATTGGCTAATTTTTTTATTTATTGTAGAGACAAGGATTCACCAAGTTGCCCAGGCTAGTCTCAAACCCGCAGGCTTGGCAATCCACTTGCCTCAGCCTCCCAAAGTGCTAGAATTACAGGCTGAACTATGGAGCCCGTCTAAGAAATGTACTTTAAAAAAAATTTTTTTAAGATGTGAGGTGCAATTCAGGTTTAGGTAGATAAGTGCTTTTATCATACAGGTAAATTCTGAGCCTCCCATTGGTCCCCACTGCACCTGGATTGAGATCAGGTACCCTTATTGATGTTATGTGCCACCCTCTTCCCTCCCCTGGCAGTGTCCCACTGCCAAAAACTTTCTTACAGTGTTATAAGGGAAAACATGTGATACTCAGTTCTTTGTTTCACTAAGTTTGATAGATTCTTGTGTGTGTGTGTGTGTGTGTGTGTGTGTGTGTGTGTGTGTGTGTGTGTGTGTGTGTGTTGGAGTCTCACTCTGTCACCAAGACTGGAGTGCTGTGGCTGCTCCCAGCCACTGTAGCCTTGACCTGCTGGGCTCTGGCATTCCTTCTGTCTCAGCCTTCCAAGTAGCTGGAACTACATGAGCACTCTACCACGCCCAGCTAATTTTTTATTTATTGTAGAGATGAAGTCTCACCAAGTTGCCCAGGTGGGTCTCGAACCCACGGACTCAGGCAATCCACTCACCTCAGCCTCCCACAGACCCAGGCAATCCACTCACCTCAGCCTCCCAAAGCGCTGGGATTACAAATTGAGTCACTGAGCCCGACCGTTAGATTCTTAATTCATCCAAGTTGCTGCAAGTCCATAATTTTGTCCTTCTTTATGGCTGCATAATATTCCATCGTGTACATTTTTTTTTATTCCAGTCCACTTTTGATAGAAACATGATTGGTTCCATGTTTTTGCTATTGTGAATAATACTACAATAAACATGCATGTGCAGGTACCTCTTTTATAGAATGATTTGAGTTCCAATGGGTATATTTCTAAAAGGGGGATTGCTGGGTCATATGAAAGGTCAATTTTTAGATCTTTTAGGAAATGCCATGCTGTTTTCCACAGAGGTTGTATTAGTTTACACTCCCACCAGCAGTGTGGAAGCATTCTCTTTTCCCTGCATCCTCTCCAGAACCTGTTGTTTTTTGAATTATTGATGATGGTCACCCTGATTGAAGTCAGGTGGTATCTCAGTGTGGTTTTAATTTGCATTCATTTGATGATTAGGGAGGCTGAGCATTTCTTCATGTATCTGTTGGCTGCTCATATGTCTTCTTCGGAGAAGTGTCTAGTCATATCTTTTGCCCACTTTTTAACAGTTCTGTTATTTTCTCTCAGCATGTTAGAATTCCTTGTAGATCCTGAATGCTAGGCCTTTGTCAGATATACAGTTGACAAATATTTTTTCATTCTGTGGGCTGTCTCCTTGCTCTCTTGATGGTTTCTTTTGCATTGCAGAAACTTTTCATTTTGATGAGGTCCCACTTGTCTATCTTATCTCTTATGGCATGGGTATCTGGGATTTTGTCAAGAATTGGTTGCCTCTTCCAATTTCACTAAGGGTGTCTCCTGCATTTTCTATGATTCTTAGTTTGAGGTTTTATGTTTAGGTCTTTGACCCATCTAGAGTTGGTTTTGTTATGATGATAGTTAGGGGTCCTGTTTAAATTTTCTTCCTGCTGGTCAGCCAGTTTCCCTAGCACCATTTATTGAATAGGTTATCCTTTCCTCAGTGATTGTTGGTAGAGCCTTTGTTGAACATGAGTTGGTTAAGAAATTCAAGTTTTCTTTCAGAATCTCTATTCTGTTCCATTGGTCTGTATACCTGTTCTTGTACCAATACCAGGCTGTTTTGATTATCATAGCTTTATAGTAAAGCTTAAAGTCTAGGAGTGTGATACTTCCCACTTTTTTTCTTTTGCTAAGGATTGTTTTGGATGTTTGTGGTCTTGTATGAATTTCTGTATTGTTGTTTCCAAGTCTGAGAAGAATGACATTGGTAATTTAAAGGGTATTGCATTGAATCTGTAGATTGCCTTTGGTAGAATGGACATCATAACAACATTGATTTTTCCAACCCATGAGCATGGAATATTTTTCCAATTGTTTATGTTTTCTTGGATTTCTTTGGTAGTTTTTGTTGTAGAGGTTTTTACTTCTCTGG
>NW_007233812.1:0-10179 GCF_000164805.1 Carlito syrichta | reverse complement strand
TAAACACGAATTTGGGTTTTAGAAGCATAAACTAGGGAAATGAAATTCTCATATACAGGCAAATGTACTACTTTTCCTAAGAAAGAATAAGGAATGTGGGTGATATGTTTTGCAATGTCCAAAAAAATATACGGCGTCTTCCTAAGATCTAAACAAGAATCAAGCTTTCGACGCATGTATCTGTGAAGAGGAGTGCACATATAGAGGTAACTGCACGGCTCTTCCTAAAAATAAGGAATCGGGGTTATACGAGTCCTCAGTCCTGAAAATCTACAGGGCGTATTGCTGACAGCTAAAGAAGAATCAGGGATTCAAGGCATGAATATGGGTAATAGCAATCCTCATATACAGGAAACGACGTGGCCTCTTGTTAATAAAACAGAGGAGATCTGTTTTCCACAGTTCCTCTATCAAAAATCTACACAACTTCGTACTATTGGCTAAACAAGAATCAGGGTTTCAAAACAGGAATCAAGGGAAAGAGAGTCCTCACATACAGGACACTACATGACCTCCTATTAAGTATGAAGAACGAATCATTGTTGTACGCGTCCTCAATCCAGAAAATTCCCAGGTTGTCTACTATGGGACAAACAAGAAACAGAGCTTCAAGCTCCCCAAATGTTTCCGAGCAATTTAGCATTTGGATATTATGAATCGGTCATTTCAGGACGCCAGGAACATTCTGGTCCTCTTAAAAGTTGTAAATGATATTGGACACTCCAAGTCCATTAGGTTCCTCAGAACAACTAAGGCCAGATACCAGGACAAAAAGAATCTTCTTGCCATAATAAGATGTAACTCTGGTCTTAAGGTGAATCATGTAATCCTTCCCCTTCCATGTACCTTTATATTTTGAGAAGGGACAAGGATTTTGCACTTGCCAAATGTTTACTACGTACTGTTAATGGCAACAAGGAATCATGGAATCCACGAAACTATTAAACTTCTGAGCATCTGTGTTTTGATATACTGAATCTGGAAACCAAATCGATAGGAAAAATCAGTGCATCTTACTGAGAATTAAAAGGAAATCCGTTTCTAGGAGATCTCATTTTCCGGAATCTGCAGGGCCTCTTGATAACGTTTAATCAGCAATCTGGCCTTCTGGGTCTCTACATTTTCAGATCTACTTGCTCCGTGGATACAGTAAATCTGGCATTACAAATTCTCAGGATCTTTCTGGTCCTCTTTTTAGTTGTAATCAAGGATTTGCCCTAGAAATCCGTTTGTTTCCTGGGAACATCTGCGAACAGAATCCTATTCCTTAGAATCAAAAGGTATATTTGTACGAAATTCCTCGATTCAGGTGACCTCAAAGTACAGAAAATTCTTGTGAGTGGGCAGGTAGAAATTGGGGTTTGGGTTTCGAATATTCCACATTTTGGGGAGGTCTTGTGAAGGGGAACCAGAAATCTTGGATTCCAGTTCCCAAAGAACATTACGGACGTCTTTCTCTTGATATCTAAGAAACTGGAATTCTTGGTCACCAGGAACTGTCTCGGCATCCTGCAGAGTGAAACAGGAAGCTGGGTAATGGAGGTCGTCATATACAGGAAACTACACGTCATATTGCTAAGGAAGTACAAGGAATCTTCCTTATATTAGTCCTCAATCCCCAAAACTGCAGGCCGTCTTCCTAAGACGTAACCACAAATCACGTTTTTGAAGTAGGAATCTGGGTAATGGGAGTCCTCACATAAAGGAAACTTCATTGCCTATTGCTAGGTAAAAATAAGAAATCCGCGTTACTCGGGTCCTCAATCCCAAAAAAGCTTAAGGTCATCTTGCTATGGGCTAAACAAGAATCATGGTGTTTTCGAGCATGAATTTGGAAAATGGAGTCCTTATTTACAGGCAACTACATGACCTTGTGCAAAGAAAGAATAAGGAAACTGGGTTACACAAGTCCTCAATCCCAAAACTCTACAGAGCATCTTGGAAAGTTATAAAAGGAATCAGAGTTTCGAAGCAGGATGTATCTAATGAGAGTCGTAATATACAGGACAATACAAAGCCCCTTGCCAAGGGTGAAAAAGAATCAGGGTTATAGCAGTCCTCAGTCCTTAAAATCAACAGGCCATCTGCTTTGGGTAAAAAAGAATCGGGATTTAGAAGTTGGAATATAGGTAATAGCAGTCCTCATATGCAGAATCTACATGATCTCTAGCTAAGGATAACTAAGAAAATTTGTTTACACGGTTCCTCTGTCACAATATCTACATGACATGTTGCTAATGGCAAAACAAGAATCAAGGTTTCCAAACAGGATTCTGGGAAAGGGAGTCCTCATATACAGGACATTGTATGGCCCCTCAGTTAAGAAGAATAAGGAATCTGTGAATACACTAGTCCACAATCCGACAAATTCACAGGGCGTCTTGCTGTGGTATAAACAAGAATCAAGGCATCGACTCGTCTCATGTTTCAGAGATATTTGACTTGTGGGTACTATGAATGAGTCTTTTCAGGACTTCAGAAACATTCTGGTTCTCTTGGGAGTTGTAATCAGGTATCTGGTAGTACAGATTCCTTAAATTCCTTGGGACAATTAAGGCCAGATTCCCGGAAAAAAAGTATCATAGTGACGTATTTGGATGTTACTTTGGTCTTAAGATGAACTTGGTAATCTTTGAATTTCCATTTGCACTTTATTTATAGAGGGGCCGAGATTTTTGCCGTTGCCAAATATTTAGTACAAATTATTAAAATGTAACCAGATTCCATGTCCCTAGGAAACATCTGGGCATCTGCATTTTTGTACACAGAGTTTTGGAATATACATGGACAGGGAAATTCAGGGCATCTTGCTGAGAACGGAAAGGGAATCCGGTTCTTGGAGTTGTTAATCGCCTAAATCTACAAAGTCTCTTGATAAGGTTTAATCAGCAATCTGGGCTTCTATGTTGCCACATTTTTAGTGTGTCTTTTGAAAAGGGACCTGTAATCTTGGGTACCAAGACCTCAAGAACTTTATGGGAGTCTTTCTCTTGATATCCAAGCAACTGAAATACTAAGTCACCAGAAAATATCTTGGCGTCTTGCTGAGAATGAAGCAGGAATTTCCGTAATGGGAGTCCTCATATACAGAACACTGCACGACCTGTTGCTACAGAAGAATAAGGAATCTTGGTTACATGAGGCCTCCATCACAAAAACCTACACAACGTCTTGCTAAGAGATAACCACCATTTAGGACTTGGGAGTAGGAATCTGGATAATGGGAGTCCTCATATACAGGAATCTGCACTTCGTATTGTTAAAGGAGAATAAGGAATCTGGGTTACACGTGTCCTTCATCCCAATAAAACTTCAGGGTTTCTTGCTAAGGGGTAAACACGAATTTGGGTTTTTGAAGCATAAACTAGGAAATGACATGCTCATATACAGACAAATGCACTGACTTTTCCTAAGAAAGAGTAAGGAATGTGTGTGACATGTTTTGTAAATCTCTAAAAAAAATACGGCGTCTTCCCAAGATCTAAAAAAGAATCAAGCTTTCAATGCATGTATCTGTGAACAGCAGCACTCATATACAGGTAACTGCATGACTGTTGCTAAAAATAATGAATCTGGCTTATATGAGTCCTCAGTCCTAATAATCTACAGGTCATCTTGCTGACGGCTAAAGAAGAATCAGGGATTCGAGGCATGAATGTGGGTAATAGCAATCCTCATATACAAGGAATTACATGGCCTCTTGCCAATAAAAGAGAAGAAATCTGTTTACCACTTTTCCTATCTCAAAAAATCTACATGACTTCTTACTAAGGGCTAAACAAGAATCAGGGTTTCAAAACAGGAATCAAGGAAAGAGACTCCTAACATACAGGACACTACATCACCTCCAAATAAATACGAATAAAAAATCATTGTTTTATGCGCCCTCAATCCAAATAATTCCCAGGTTGACTGCTATGGGAAAAACAAGAAACAGATCTTTGAGCTCCCCAAATATTTCTGAGCATTTTAGCATTCAGATATTATGAATCGGTCATTTCAGGACTCCAGCAACATTCTGGTCCTCTTAAAAGTTGTAAATAGTATTGGGCTCTCCAAGTTCGTTATGTTCTTCAGAACAACTAAGGCCAGATTGCAGGACAAAAAGAATCTTCTTGACATATTGGGATATAACACTGGTCTTAAGGTGAACCCTGTAATCCTTCACCTTCCATGTCTCTATTTATTTTGAGAAGGCACAAGTGTTTTGCACTTGCCAAATGTTTACTACGTACTTTTAATGGTAACCATGAATCATGGAATCCACGAACCTAGGAAACTTCTGGGCATCTGGGGGGGTTTAATCAGCAATCTGGGCTTCTGGGATCCTACATTTTCAGAGTTCCTTGCTCCGTGGACACACTAAATCTGTCTTGACATATTCTCAGGATCTTTCTGGTCCTCTTTTTAGTTGTAATCAAGGATTTGGCCCTAGAAATCCTTTTGTTTCCTGTGACCATCCTTGACCATAATCCTATTCCCCAGAATCAAAAGGTATATTGGTACAAAATTCCTCGTTTCAGGTGACATCAAGTACAGAAAATTCTTGTGGGTGGACAGGTAGAAATTGAGGCTTTGGCTTTCGAATATTCCACATTTTGGGGAGGTCTTGTGAAGGGGAACCAGGAATGTTGAATTCCTGTTCCCAAAGAACATTATGGACGTCTTTCTCTTGATATCCAAAAAACTGGAATTCTCAGACACCAGGAACTGTGTCGGCATCCTGCAGAGTGAAGCAGGAAACTTGGTAATGGAGGTCGTCATATACAGGAACTACACGTCATATTGCTAAAGAAGTATAAGGAATCTTCATTATATGAGTCCTCAATCCCAAAAACTACAGGCCGTCTTCCTAAGACGAAACCACAAATCAGGTGTTTGAAGTAGGAATCTGGGTAATCGGAGTCCTCACATAAAGGAAACTTCACTGCCTATTGCTAAGTAAGAATAAGGTATCTGCGTTACTTGGGTCCTCAATCCTAAAAAAGCTTAAGGTCATCTGGCTATGGGCTAAACACGAATCACGTTGTTGTCGAGCATGAATCTGCAAAATGGAGTTCTTATTTACAGGCAACTACATGACATTTGCTAAGAAAGATTAAGGAATCTGTGCTACACGAGCCCTCAATCCCAAAAATTTACAGAGCATCTTGGAAAGTTATAAAAAGAATAAGAGATTCGAAGCAGGATGTATTTCATGAGAGTCCTAATATACAAGAAAATACACAGCCCCTTGCCAAGGGTGAGAAAGAATCGGGGTTATAGCAGTCCTCAGTCGCTAAAATCAACAGGCCATCTGCTGTGGGATAAACAAGAATCAGGGTTGAGAAGCTGGAACATAGGTAATAGCAGTCCTCATATGCAGAATCTACATGATCTCTAGCTAAGAAGAACTAAGAAACCTCTTTTACACGGTTCTTGTGTCACAATATCTACATGACATGATGCAAATGGCAAAACAAGAATCAGGTTTCCATACAGCATTCTGGGAAAAGGGACTCCTCATATGCAGGACATTACATGGCCCCTCAGTAAAGAAGAATAAGGAATCTGTGATACACTGGTTCACAATCCGAAAAATTCTCAGGGTGTCTTGCTGCGGTATAAACAATAATCAAGGCTTCAAGTTCGTCTCATGTTTCAGAGATATTTGGCATGTGGGTATTATGAATCAGTCTTTTCAGGACTCCAGCAATATTCTGGTCCGCTTGGGAGTTGTAATCGGGCACCTTGAACAATTAAGGCCAGATTCCCGGAAAAAAAGTATCACATTGCCGTATTTGGATGTAAGTTTGGTGTTAAGATGAACTTGGTATTCCTTGAATTTACATTTGTACTTTATTTGTAGAGGGGCTGAGGGTTTTGCTGTTGCCAAATATTTAGTACGAATTATTAAAATGTAACCAGGATCCATGGATTCCATGTCCCTAGGAAACATTTGGGCATCTGCATTTTTGTACACAGAGTTTTGGAATCCACATGGACAGGTAAATTCAGGGCATCTTGCTGAGAACGGAAAGGGAATCAGTTCTTGGAGTTCTTAATCGCCTAAATCTACAAAGTCTCTTGATAAGGTTTAATCAGCAATCTGGCCTTCTATGTTGCCACATTTTTAGTGTGTCTTTTGGAAAGAGACCAGGAATCTTGTGTACCAATTCCTCAAGAACTTTATGGGAGTCTTTCACTTGATATCCAAGCAACTGAAATACTAAGTCACCAGGAAATATCTTGGCGTCTTGCTGAGAATGAAGCAGGAATTTCCGTAATGGGAGTCCTCATATACAGAACGCTACACCACCTGTTGCTACGGAAGAATAAGGAATCTTGGTTACACGAGGCCACCATCCCAAAAACATACAGACCGTCTTGGTAAGAGATAACCAGCATTCAGGTTTTGGGAGTAGGGATCTGGATAATGAGAGTCCTCCTATACAGGAAACTGCACTCTCTATTGCTAAAGGAGAATAAGGAATCTGGTTTACACGTGTTCTCCATCCCAATAAAACTTCAGAGTTGCTTGCTAAGGGTTAAACACGAATCACGGTGTTTTCGAGCATGAATCTGGAAATGGAGTCCTAATTTACAGGCAACTACATGACCTTTTGCTAAGAAACAATAAGAAATCTGGGTTACACGAGCCCTCAATCCCAAAAATTTACAGAGAATCTTGGAAAGTTATAAAAAGAATCAGTGTTTCGAAGCAGGATGTATCTAATGAGAGTCCTAATATACAGGAAAATACACAGCCCCTTGTCAAGGAAGAAAAAGTATCGGGGTTATAACAGTCCACAGTCCTAAAAATCAACAGGTCATTTGCTGTTGCCTAAACAAGAATCAGTGTTTAGAAGCTGGAACATAGTTAACAGCAGTACTCATATTCAGAAAATATACGATCACTAACTAAGGAGAAAAAATAAACCTGTTTTACACGGTTCCTCCACCCCAATATCTACATGACCTCTTGCTAATAGCAAAACGAGAAACAGGATTTCCAAACAGGATTCTGGGAAAAGGGTGTCCTCATATACAGGATAGTACACGGACCCTTGCTAAGGAAGAATAAAGAATCTGTGATACACTTGTCCACATTCCGAAAAATTCTCAGGGTGTCTTGCTGTGGTATAAAGAAGAAACAAGGCGTATAGCTCGTCTCATGTTTAAGAGATATTTGGCTTGTGGGTATTATGAATCAGTCATTTCAGACCTCCAGCAACATTCTGCTGCTCTTGAGAGTTGTAATCGGGTATCTGGTAGTACAAATCCCTTAAGGTCCTCGGGACAATTAAGACCAGATTCCCAAAAAAAGTATCATATTGCCGTATTTGTTAAGGGGAACCAGGAATCTTGGATTCCTGTTCCCAAAGAACATTATGGAATTCTTTCTCTTGATATCTAAAAAACTGAAATTATCGGTCACCAGGAACTGTCTCGGCATCTTGCAGAGTGAAGCAGGAAGCTGGGTAATGGAGGTTGTCATTTACAGGAAACTACACGTCATACTGGTAAGGAAGCATAAGGAATCTTCCTTATATGAGTCCTGAATCCCAAAAACTACAGCCCGTCTTCCTAAGACGTAACCACGAATCAGGTATTTGAAGTACGAATCTGGGTAATGGGAGTCCTCACATAAAGAAAACTTCACTGCCTATTGATAAGTAAGAATAAGGAGCCTGTGTTACTCGTGTCCTCAATCCCCAAAAAAGCCTAAGGTCATCTTGCTTTGGGCTAAACACAAAAAAGTTCCCAGGATTTCTGCTATGGCACAAAAAAGAAACAGGGCTTTAGCCAGGCTCATTGGCTCAGCCTGTAATCCTGCCCATTTGGGAGGCTGACGTGAGTGAATTGCTTGAGCCTGCAGGTTCGAGACCCGCCTGGGCAGTAAGACGTCATCTCTACAATAAATTAAAAAATCATTTGGGCATGGCAGCGCATGCCTGTAATTCCATCTACTTGGAAAGCTGAGGCGGAAGGATCCCTGGAGCCCAGCAAGTCGAGTCTGAGGTGATCGGGAGTGGCCACTGCACTCTAGTCTTGGAGACAGAGCAAGGCTCCAATTCAAAAAAAAAAAAGAAATAGAAGCAGGGCTTCGAACTCCCCAATTGTTTCAGAGCAATTTATCATGTGGATGTTACGAATCAGTCATTTCAGGACTACAGCAACATTCTGGTCCTTTTGAAAGTTCTAAACCTGTATTGGACATTCCAAGTCCGTTAGATTCCTCGGAACAACTAAGGCCAGATTTCAGAACAAAAGGAATCTTCTTGCCATGTGTGGTTGTAACTCTGGTCTTAAAGTGAACCCTGTAATCCTTCCCCTTCCATTTCAATTTTTATTTTGAGAGGGGACAAGGGTTTCGCTGTTGCCAAATATTTAGTACGTATTTTTAAAGGTAACCAGGAATCATGGATTCCACGTCCCTAGGAAAATTCAAGGCATCTGTCTTTTTGTATACAGAGTTTGGAATCCACATCAATAGGGAAAATCAGGGCATCTTGCTGAGAACGAAAAGGAAATCCGGTTGTAGGAGTTCTCATTAACCGGAATTTACAGGGCCTCTTGAAAAGGTTTAATCAGCAATCTGGGCTTCTGGATCCTTACATTTTTCAGAGCTAATTTCTCCGTGGATACACTAAATCTGTCATTACAGATCCACAGGAACTTTCTTGTCGTCTTGTTAGTTGTAATCAAGGATCTGTCCATACAAATACTTTTCTGTCCTATGAACATCTACGACCATAATGATGTTTCCCAGAATCAAAAGGCATATTGGTACAAAATCCCTCGTTTCAGGTGACCTCAAACTACAGAAAATTCTTGTGGGCAAGCAGGTCGGAATTGGGATGTTGTGTTTTGAAGATTCCACATTTTAGGGAGGGTCTTGTGAAGGAGAACCAAGAATCTAGGATTCCAGTTTCCAAAGAACATTATGGGAGTCTTTCTCTTGATATCCAAAGAACTGGAAATCTCAGTCACCAATAACTGTCTCGGCATCCTGCAGAGTGAAGCGGAAACCTGGGTAATGGGAATTGTCATATACAGGGACCTACACGTCATATTGCTTAGGAAATATAAGAAATCTAGTTTACATGAGTCCTCAATCCCAAAAACTACAGATCAGCTTCCTAAGTGGTAACCACCATTCAGGTTTTAGAAGTAGGAATCTGGGTAATGGGAGTCCTCACATAAAGGAAACTGCACTGCCTCTTGCTTAGTAGGAATAAGGAATCTGCCTTACTCGTGTCCTCTATCACAAAAAAATTCAGTTCATCTTCCTATGGGCTAAACACGAATCAGATGTTTTTAGCATGAATCTGGGGAAATGGAGTCCTTATATATAGTAAACTACATAATCTTTTGCTACGAAAGAATAAGGAACCTTGGTTACACGAGTCCTCAATTCCACATATCTACAGGGCATCTTGGAAAGGGCTAAAAAGAATCATAATTTCGAAGCAGTATCTATGTAATGAGAGTCCTAACATACAGGAAAATACATGGTCCCTTTCCAAGGAAGAAAAAGAATCGGGGTTATAGCAGTCCTCAGGCCTAAAATTCAACAGGCCATCTGCTGTGGGCTAAACAAGTATCAGGGTTTAGAACTTGCAGCATAGATATTAGTAGTCATCATATACAGAATCTACACGATCTTTTGCTAAGGAGAAATAAGAAACCTGTTTCACGCGGTTCCTCCATCCTAATATCTACATGACATCTTGCTAAGGGCTAAACAAGAATCAGGGTTTCCGAACGGGGTTCTCGGGAAAGGGAGTCCTCATATACAGGACATTACATGGCCACTCGCTAAGGATGAATAAGGAATCTGTGATACACTAGTCTGCAATCCGAAAATTTCTCAGGGTGTCTGGCTAGAGGATGAACAAGAATCCGGGCTTCGTGCTCGTCTCATGTTTTGGAGATATTTGGCTTGTGGGTATTATGAATCAGTCATTTCAGAACTCCAGCAACATTCTGGTCCTCTTGAGAGTTGTAATCGCGTATCTGGTAGTACAAGTCCCTTAGGTTCCTCGGGATAATCAAGGCCAGATTCCCAGAAGAAAAGTATCATCTTGCCATATTTAGATGTAACTTTGGTCTTAAGATGAACTTGGTAATCTTTAAAATTCCGTTTGTACTTTATTTGGAGAGGGGCTGACGGGTTTTGCAGTTGCCAATATTTAG
>NW_007233811.1:0-7300 GCF_000164805.1 Carlito syrichta | reverse complement strand
CCACAGTAATATCCAAATACGGCAAGAAGATACTTTTGTTCCGAGAATCTGACTTTAGTTGTCCCGAGGAATCTAAGGAACTTTTACTACCAGATACCCGTTTACAACTCTCAAGAGGACCAGCATGTTGATGGAGTCCTGAAAAGACTGATTCATTATACCCAAAAGCCAAATGTCTCTGAAACATGAGACGAGCTTGAAGCCCTGATTCTTGTTTATCCCGTAGCAAGACACCCTGAGAATTTTTCGGATTGGGTACTACTGTATCACAGATTCCTTATTCTTCCTTAGCGAGGGGCCGTGAAATATCTTGTGTATAAAGACTCCATTTCCCGAGAACCCTGTTTTAAAACACTGATCTTGTTTAGCCCTTAGCAAGATACTGTGACGGAGGAACTGTGTAAAACAAGTTTTTTATTTCACCTTACCAAGAGATTGTGTAGATTCTGTATATGAGGACTGCTATTACCTATGTTGCAGCTTCTAAACCCTGATTCTTGTTTAGTTCACAGCAGATGGCCTGTTGATTTTTTTGACTGAGGAGTGCTATAACCCTAATTCTTTTTCTTCCTTGGCAATGGCCGTTGATTTTCCTGTATATTAGAACTCTCATAATATAGATCCTGCTTCGAAACTCTGATTATTTTTTAGCCCTTTCCAAGATGCCCTTTAGATTTTTGGGATTGAGGACTCGTGTAAGACAGATTCCTTATTCGTTCTTAGCAAAAGTCATGTAGTTGCCTGTATATAAGGATTCCAATTCTCCAGATTCATGCTTAAAACATGCTGATTCGTTTTTAGCCCATAGCAAGACAACCCGAAGTTTTCTTGTGATTGAGGACAGGAATAACGCGGATTCCTTACTCTTACTTAGCAATAGGCAGTGAATTTTCCTGTATGTGAGGACTCCCATTACCCAGATTCCTACTTCAAAAATATGATTCGTGGTTACCTCTTAGGAAGACGGCCTGTATTTTTTGGGATTGAACACTCATGTAAACAAGACTCCTTATACTTACTTAGCAATATGATGTGCAGTTTCCTGTATATAATGACACCCATTGCCCAGCTTCCCACTTCATTCTGCAGGATTCCGAGACAATTCCTGGTGACGGAGAATTCCAGTTGTTTGGATATCAAGAGAAAGACTCCCATAAGTTCCTTGGAAACTGGAATCCAGGATTCTTGCTTCCCCTTCACATGACATCCTCAAAATGTGGAATCTTCAAAACCCAACATCTCAACTCCGACCTGCTTGCCCACAAGAATTTTCTGTATTGTGAGGTCACCTGAATCGAGGGATTTTATATCAATATGCCTTTTGTCTGGGGAACATGATTACTGTGGTAGATGTTCCTAGGACACAAGAGGATTTGTAGGGCCAGATCCTAGATTACAACTAACAAGAGTACCAAAAGTTTCTGTGGATCTGCAATGACACATTTAGCGTATCCACGGAGCAAGTAGCTCTGAAAAATATAGGGACCCAGAAGCCCAGATTGCTGATTAAACCTAATCAAGAGGCCCTGTAGATTCTGGTAAATGAGAACTCCCAGAACCTGGTTTCCATTTCGTTTCAGTAAGATGCCCTGATCTTCCTTGTTGATGTGAATTCCAAACTCTATATACAAAAAGACAGATGTCCAGAAGATTTCTAGTTACGTGGAATCCATGATTCCTGTTACCTTTAAAAATACGTACTAAACATTTGGCAATTGCAAAACCCTTGTCCCCTCTCAAAATAAAAAGAGAACGGAAGGGGAAGGAATACATGGCTCACCTTAAGACCAGAGTTACATCCACACATGGCAAGAACATTCTTTTTGTCCTGGAATCTGGTCTTAATTGTTCTGAGAAACCTAACAAACTTGGAGGGCCCGATACACGTTTAAGAATTTCAAGAGGACCAGAATGTTGCTGGAGTCCTGAAATGACTGATTCGTAATATACACATGCTAAATTGCTCTGAAACTCTTGGGGAGCTTGAAGCCCTGTTTCTTCTTTGTTCCATAGCAGACAGCTTTGGAATTTTTTGGATTGAGGACTCATACAACAAAGATTTTTATTCGTCCTTGGTTGCAAGCCTTGTAGTGTCCTATATATGAGGACTCTCTTTCCCTAGATTCCTGTTTCCAAGCCCTGATTCTTGTGTAGCCCTTAGTAAGACGCCCTGTAGATTTATTGATAGAGGACCGGTCGAACACAGATTTCTTCTTTTTTCTTAGCAAGAGGTCGTGTAGTTTCCAGTATATGAGGACTGCTATTACCCACATTCATGCCTCGAATCCCTGATTCTTCTTTCGTCCTCAGCAAGATGCCCTGCAGATTTTCAGGACTGAGGACTCGTATAACACAGATTCCTTATTTTTAGCATCAGCCGTGCAGTTGCCTGTATATGAGTACTCACTTTCCAAGATATATGCTTCGAAACACTGATGTTTGTTTAGACCTTAGGAAGACGCCGTGTAGTTTTTTGGGGATTGAGAACACATGTCACCCAGATTCCTTCTTCTTTCTTAGGAAAAGTCCGTGCAGTTGCCTTTATATGAGGATTTAATTTCCCTAGATTATGCTTAAAAAACCCAAATTCGTGTTTAGCCCTTAGCAAGACACCCCGAAGTTTTTTGGGGGATGTAGGACACGTGTAAACCAGATTCCTTATTCTTCCTTAGCAATAGACAGTGCAGTTTCCTGTATACGAGAACTCCCATTATCTAGATTCCTACTCTCAAAATCTGAATGGCGGTTATCTCTTCAGAAGATGGTCTGCAGATTTTTGGGATGGAGGACTCATGTAAACAAGATTCCTTATTCTTCGATAGCAACAGGTCGTGTAGTGTTCTGTGTATTAGCACTGCCATTACTGGAATTCCTGCTTCGTTCTCAGCAAGATGCCGAGACATTTCGTGGTGACCTTGAATTCCAGTTGCTTGGATATCAAGAGAAAGACTCTCATAAAGTTCTTGTGGAATTGGAAACCAAGATTCCTGGTTACCTTTTCAAAAGGCACCCTAATAATGTGGCGACATAGAAGCCCAGATTGCTGACTAAACCTTATCATGAGTCGTTGTAGATTTAGGCGATTGAGAACTACAAGAACCCAATTCCCTTTGCGCTCTCAGCAAGAAACTCTGTATACAAAAATGCAGATGCCCGGATGTTTCCTAGGAATGTGGATTCTATGAATCCTGGTTACATTTTAATAATTCGTACTAAATATTTGGCAACTGCAAAACCCTCAGCCCCTCTCCAAATCAAGTACAAACGGAATTTTAAGGATTACCAAGTTCATCTTAAGACCAAAGTTACATCGAAATATGGCAAGATGATACTTTTCTTCTGGGAATCTGGCCTTGATTGTCCTGAGGAACCTAAGGGACTTGTACTACCAGATACGCGATTACAACTCTCACGAGGACCAGAATGTTGCTGGAGTTCTGAAATGACTGATTCATAATACCCACAAGCCAAATATCTCCGAAACATGAGACGAGCACAAAGCCCAGATTCTTGTTCATCCTCTAGCCAGACACCCTGAGAAATTTTCGGATTGCGGACTAGTGTATCACAGATTACTTATTCATCCTTAGCGAGCGGCCGTGTAATGTCCTGTATATGAGGACTCCCTTTCCCGAGAACCCCTTCAGAAACCCTGATTCTTGTTTAGCCCTTAGCAAGATGTCATGTAGATATTGGGATGGAGGAACCGCGTGAAACAGGTTTCTTATTTCTCCTTAGCAAAAGATGGTGTAGATTCTGTATATGATGACTACTAATACCTATGTTGCAGGTTCTAAACCCTGATACTTGTTTAGCCCACAGCAGATGGCCTGTTGAATTTTCGGCCTGAGGACTGCTATAGCTCCGATTCTTTTTCTTCCTTGGCAAGGGACCATGTATTTTCCTGTATGTTAGGACTCTCATTACATAGATCCTGCTTCGAAACTATGATTCTTTTTAGCTCTTTCCAAGATGCCCTGTAGATTTTTGGGATTGAGGACTCGTGTAACCAAGATTCCTTATTCTTTCGTAGCAAAAGATCATGTAGTTTACTATATATAAGGACTCCATTTCCCCAGATTCATGCTAAAAGCACCTGATTCGTGTTTAGCCCATAGAAAGACGAACTGAAATCTTTTTTGTGATAGAGGACACGAGTAAGGCAGATTCCTTATTCCTACTTAGCAAGAGGCAGTGAAGTTTCCTTTATGTGAAGACTCCCATTACCCAGATTCCTACTTCTAAAACCTGAATGGTGGTTACCACTTAGGAAGATGATCTGTAGTTTTTGGGATTGAGGACTCATGTAAACTAGATTTCTTATATTTCCTAAGCAATATGACGTGTAGGTTCCTGTATATGACAATTCCCATTACCCAGTTTTCTGCTTCACTCTGCAGGATGCTGAGACAGTTATTGGTGACTGAGTTTTCCAGTTCTTTGGATATCAAGAGAAAGACTCCCATAATGTTCTTTGGAAACTGGAATCCTAGATTCTTGGTTCTCCTTCACAAGACCCTCCCTAAAATGTGGAATCTTCAAAACACAACATCCCAATTCCGACCTGCCTGCCCACAAGAATTTTCTGTAGTTTGAGGTCACCTGAATCGAGGGATTTTGTACCAATATGCCTTTTGATTCTGGGAAACATCATTATGGTCGTAGATGTTCCTAGGACAGAAAAGTATTTGTATGGACAGATCCTTGATTACAACTAACAAGATGACAAGAAAGTTCCTGTGGATCTGTAATGACAGATTTAGTGTATCCACGGAGAAATTAGCTCTGAAAAATGTAGGGACCCAGAAGCCCAGATTGCTGATTAAACCTTTTCAAGAGGCCCTGTAAATTCCGGTTAATGAGAACTCCTACAACCGGATTTCCTTTTCGTTCTCAGCAAGATGCCCTGATTTTCCCTATTGATGTGGATTCCAAACTCTGTATACAAAAAGACAGATGCCTTGAATTTTCCTAGGGATGTGGAATCCATGATTCCTGGTTACCTTTAAAAATACGTACTAAATATTTGGCAACAGCGAAACCCTTGTCCCCTCTCAAAATAAAAATTGAAATGGAAGGGGAAGGATTACAGGGTTCACTTTAAGACCAGAGTTACATCCACACATGGCAAGAAGATTCCTTTTGTTCTGAAATCTGGCCTTAGTTGTTCCGAGGAATCTAAAGGACTTGGAATGTCCGATACACGTTCAGAACTTTCAAAAGGACCAGAATGTTGCTGGAGTCCTGAAATGATCGATTCGTAACATCCACATGATAAATTGCTCTGAAACATTTGGGGAGTTCGAAGCCCTGTTTCTTTTTTTTTCTTTTTTGAATTGGAGCCTTGCTCTGTCGCCAAGACTAGAGTGCAGTGGCCACTCCCGATCACCTCAGACTCGACTTGCTGGGCTCTGGGGATCCTTCCGCCTCAGCTTTCTAACTAGATGGAATTACAGGCATGCGCTGCCACGCCCGAATGATTTTTTGATTTATTGTAGAGATGACGTCTTACTGCTCAGGCCGGTCTCGAACCTGCGGGCTCAAGCAATTCACTCACCTCAGCCTCCCAAACGCGCAGCATTACAGACTGAGCCAACGAGCCTGGCTAAAGCCCTGTTTCTTTTTTGTGCCATAGCAGAAATCCTGGGAACTTTTTTGTGTTTAGCCCAGAGCAAGATGACCTTAGGCTTTTTTTGGGATTGAGGACACGAGTAACACAGATTCGTTATTCTTACTTAGCAATAGGCAGTGAAGTTTTCTTTATGTGAGGACTCCCATTACCCAGATACCTACATCAAATACCTGATTCGTGGTTACGTCTTAGGAAGATGGGCTGTAGTTTTTGAGATTCAGGACTCATATAAGGAAGATTCCTTATACTTCCTTACCAGTATGACGTGTAGTTTCCTGTATATGACGACCTCCATTAGCCAGCTTCCTGCTTCACTCTGCAGGATGCCGAGACAGTTCCTGGTGACCGAGAATTTCAGTTTTTTAGATATCAAGAGAAAGAATTCCATAGTGTTCTTTGGGAATTGGAATCCAAGATTCCTGGTTCCCCTTAACAAATACGGCAATATGATACTTTTTTTTGGGAATCTGGTCTTAATTGTCCCGAGGACCTTAAGGGATTTGTACTACCAGATACCCGATTACAACTCTCAAGAGCAGCAGAATGTTGCTGGAGTCCTGAAATGACTGATTCATAATACCCACAAGCCAAATATCTCTTAAACATGAGACGAGCTATAAGCCTTGTTTCTTGTTTATACCGCAGCAAGACACCCTGAAAATTTTTCGGAATGTGGACTAGTGTATCACAGATTCCTTATTCTTCCTTAGCGAGGGTCCGTGTAATGTCCTGTATATGAGGACACCCTTTTTCTAGAATCCTGTTTGGAAATCCTGATTCTTGTTCTGCTATTAGCAAGAGTTCATGTAGATATTGGGGTGGAGGAACCTTGTAAAACAGGTTTATTTTTTCTCCTTAGTTAGTGATCGTATATTTACTGTATATGAGTACTACTGTTAACTATGTTCCAGCTTCTAAACACTGATTCTTGTTTAGGCAACAGCAAATGACCTGTTGATTCTTAGGACTGTGGACTGTTATAACCCCGATACTTTTTCTTCCTTGACAAGGGGCTGTGCAATTTCCTGTATATTAGGACTCTCATTAGATACATCCTGCTTCGAAACACTGATTCTTTTTATAACTTTCCAAGATGCTCTGTAAATTTTTGGGATTGAGGGCTCGTGTAACCCAGATTCCTTATTGTTTCTTAGCAAAAAGTCATGTAGTTGCCTGTAAATTAGGACTCCATTTTCCAGATTCATGCTCGAAAACACCATGATTCGTGTTTAGCCCTTAGCAAGCAACTCTGAAGTTTTATTGGGATGGAGCACACGTGTAAACCAGATTCCTTATTCTCCTTTAGCAATAGAGAGTGCAGTTTCCTGTATAGGAGGACTCCCATTATCCAGATCCCTACTCCCAAAACCTGAATGGTGGTTATCTCTTACGAAGACGGTCTGTATGTTTTTGGGATGGAGGCCTCGTGTAACCAAGATTCCTTATTCTTCCGTAGCAACAGGTGGTGTAGCGTTCTGTATATGAGGACTCCCATTACGGAAATTCCTGCTTCATTCTCAGCAAGACGCCAAGATATTTCCTGGTGACCTAGTATTTCAGTTGCTTGGATATCAAGAGAAAGACTCCCATAAAGTTCTTGAGGAATTGGTACCCAGGATTCCTGGTCCCTTTTCAAAAGACACACTAAAAATGTGGCGACATAGAAGG
>NW_007233810.1:0-30192 GCF_000164805.1 Carlito syrichta | reverse complement strand
TTTATCGCAGCATTGTTCACAATAGCAAGAACCTGGAAACAACCATGCTGCCCATCAAAAGAGGACTGGATTAAAAAAATGTGGTACATATACACGATGGAATACTACGCAGCCATAAAAAAGAACAAAATCATGAATTTCGCTGCAACCTGGATGGAACTAGAGTCTATAATACTGAGTGACCTCTCACAAAAACAAAAATCCGAATATCACATGTTCTCACTCATATAATGGACCTTGAACATCCAATGCAATACTATGAGAAAATGACTGATGGTACTGGGAAACTATGGGGGGGGAGGGGGATGGGATTAACAGTAGCAAATATCTGTCGGGGGATGGGAAAACACTTTTTATCTACAGGGTGCCTGAATGAAACGTCATTGTACACCTAACCCTTAACTGTACCCCACAAAACCATAATAAAAAATACTGATTAATGAAAAAAAAAAAAAGTCTGGGAAAGGCATTCCACACAGAGTAAAGAGTAAGCACAAAGGCCTTCAGGCAGGGAAGTAGCTTGAGTGACTTCAGATTTTACCTTTCTCAGGCTCTGCTAGTGGGAGCAGAGGAAGTGGGGCTGGGGTTGGGGAGGGCTCTGGACACAGCTTCCTGAAGATTCCATGCTGAAAAAGTGCCTCTCCTGTGCTCTGATAGGTTGACCTGCAGTCAGTTTCAGGAAAAAATTGGGAGGAAGGGAAAACAGGACACCCTGAAGGCTGTCCCACCTTGTGTCCTGAGCTACTGGAATGGGACCTGGCCACCTGTACCACTGTACTGGGATAAGTGGGTAAATAATTCTCTTACTTATTTTTAGTAATCTTTGTTAAATATAGATATAGTTCACATATTAATGTTTAACATTAGAAGTGTTTTGATATTAACTTAGAAGTTTGTTGATGTTTCTGTTATCAGAAATATGCCATAGAAATTTAGCTCTTGTTCATATCAACCAGCCTGTGGTAAAACTGATTTCATGGGCCATTACCTTGCTAGACTCTGGTGTGGCCATGTGCTCTTTGAGCTATGGCTGTTACCACGCTTCCTGGCTTTGGCCCCCTCCCCCACCTTGGGGAGACAAATCTTCTCTCTCCTTTCTCTTTCTCTTTAAATAAACTTTTCTTTCTTTGCCTCTTTGTGTGTTGCAGTTCTTCGCATCACTTGGATCTCTGGGTTGCCAGTGCACACCTCTGGCATGTTAGCTCTGATGGTTCTGCGCCCCTGCACCTCTCTCTCCACCCATCCACCCTCACTCTGTCCATGCCCTAATATTTTCTGGGGGTTCCACTGAGATACTTATCTCTCTTTCTCTTGTCTTCCATATTTCCTAACTGGTGACCCTTTGTGGACTGTGTTGGAACCAGGTTGCAACTGAAAGCTCTGGCTGAGGCTATACTTCAGCATGCTGGAAGTTTCCAGGGGGGAAACATCAGATTGCTGCAGGCAAGGGGCTAAGGTTAACTCTTTACTTTCTTCTAGCCAAGATTTCTGAGTTTTCCCATGGACCGAGCTGGATCTTGGAGGACAACTGATGGTCTCTGGCTAGGGCTACTCCCTAGGGGGCTAGAAGGTTCCCAAAAGAAAGTTAGGACTGCCAGCGCCTGTATAGGTGGGAGACAAAGTGCTTGGTTTCTTTGCTCTTTTCTTCTCTGGTTGGCAAGCTACTCCACAGAGGATTTTGAAACTCCACAGCTGCATGATATGCCTTTCTGCACCTCTCATGAGTTATCCCTCATTTATCATCTATACACCCACATTTTTTAATGTGTCTCTTGTACCCCCCCCCCCGACTTTTCTGTTCAGATGAGTTTCTGGGTCTCTCGGGCTTTTCCTGGTTCACATCTTACGAGATACCTAACAAGGATCTGGGACTCAATTGCCAGAAGTCCTGGTACCAGGCCTTCCAAGACATGGTGGAGCATAGTGTTCTGCAAGGTCCAGTCTACAGGGATGAGAGGATGCTTTCTCCCTCGTGACTCACATCCTTTGTGCTGATTCCTTTGGACCTGTAGGGGATGCCTGGCAGGGGATCTGGATGGGTTAAGGCCCAGAAACAAATCCATGAAACCAAGAGCCCATCCCAACTGTATCCTTGTTTCCTTTGCCCTTGCGCCGGCCCTGGCCCACCTTGCCCCAGCTGACCTCTTCATCTGGTAACCAAGTACGGGGAAATGCCACAATATAAGCTGGAGGGTGGTGAAACCTGGCCAAAGGGTGCCTACCTAGCTCCTAACACCCTTTTGCAGCTTGATATGTACTTTAAAAATTGACAAATACCTTGAGATCCCATATATTCAGGCCTTATATAAGTTAGCTTGCCACATAGATATTCATTCTTCCTGTTATATTTTTGTGTTGGCTCCCCAGATCCCATTGCCCATAGGCTCATCAGAGGTTACTAATCCTACTGACTTAGCCTCCCTCCCTCAAAAAAACTTTTCACCTCCTTCATACTCTCTTATTCCTTCTGCAGTTCTGATTCCTGCTTTACCTCTAACAACTCAAATGCTGACCCAGCTGATTTGACTTCCCCTATCTCTCTTGTGATCTGCTTTTGCTATTCCACTCTCTCTCAGTTTCCCTTCTCTTCCTTCTTGCCCTCCACCTTTACCTGTGGAGGAGGGGCTGGCATCTATTGCTGTGACTCCTAGCCCTGGCCCCCAGTCTCTCTTCTCTTTTACCTTCAGAGAAAGGGCCATAGCACCTGACCCCAGCCTCCAGCCTCCTCACTCCCCTCCCTGACTGCTTGATAACACCCTGGCAGCAACCTTGGTGCAGCAAGTCACCACCCCCACGTGTACTTGGTAAGCCAATTCAGGTTTCCACATGGCTTAACAGGTCTTTCCTCAGGGGGGTGACTGTGACAAAAAGAAATTGGAGTTCTTGCTTATTTTTTTATAATCTCAAGTTATATCTAAACTGGGACCAGATCAGCCATCTTCCCAGATGAAAGTAAAGGGATCGTGTAAATCCTGTTAATTAACTACAAAAAAAGGTCAGTTGTAATTTTAATCTACTTTTCCAACTAAACTTGCAAGTGTTCTAATAAAATTTTACTTCCAACTTTACCATGTGTTAACATTAGTGCTAAATAACACAACTGTTTGTTTTATCAAGCTTGCTAGAGTTGTATTTTATAAACAAAAGTTTAAATCCCGTTATGCCTAACTGACATCCTCTTATGAGAAAGGTAAACCTTTAAATACTAAACACCCATTTTATAATGGGGCTGTTTGTTTTTTTCTTTTCAGCATGTTTTAGTTCCTTGTAGATCCAGGATGTTAAGCCTTTGTCAGACCTGGAATTGGCAAATACTTTTTCCCAGTCTGTAAGCTGTCTCCCTGCTCTCTTGATGGTTTCTTTGGCTTTGCAGAAGCTTGTCAGTTTAATAAGGTCCCACTTGTCTGTCTTCTCTCTTATGACCTGTGGGTTTCAGGTTTTGTTCAGGAATTGGATGCCAGTTCCAATTTCCATGAGGTATTTCCTTCATTTTCTAAGGTTCTTATGGTTTGAGGTTTTACATTTAGGTCTCTGATCCATTTGGAGTTAACCTTTGTGCATGGGGATAGATAGGGGTCCTGTTTCAATTTCCTGCACATGGTCAGCCAGTTTTCCCAGCACCATTTACTGAATAGGTTCTCCTCTCCCCAGTGGTAGGTGGTGGAGGCTTTGTCGAAGATGAGTTGGTTGAGAAATTGAGGTTTTGCTTCTGGAATCTCAATTCTATTCCATTGATCTATACACCTGTTCCTATACCAATACCAAGCTGTTTTGATGATTGTAGCTTTATAGTAAAGTTTGAAGTCTGGTAATGTGATACCACCTGCTTTGATTTTTTTTTTTTTTTTTTTTTTTGCTGAGAATTGTTCTGGCTATTCTTGGAGGTTTATGTTTCCATATGAATACCTGTGTTGTTTTTTCTAGGTCTTAGAAGAATGTTGCTGGTAATTTGATGGGTATTGCACTGAATCTGTAGATTGCCTTAGGTAAGATGGACATCTTCACAATGCTGATTCTTCCAATCCATGATCATGGGATATTTTTCCACTTGTTTGTGTCATCTTTGATTTCTTTGAGCAGTTTTTTGTGATTTTCATTGTAAAAGTCTTTCACGTCCCTGGTTAGGAAGATGCCAAGGTATTTCTTTTTTTTTTTTGTGGCTGTTGTGAATGTAATCTTGTTCTTTATTTGGATTTCTGTTTGTTTATTATTGGTGTAGAGAAATGCAATTGTCTTTTGTACATTTATTTTGTATCCTGAGACTTTGCCAAAGGTCTATATCAGTGTAACGAGGTTTTTGACAGATTCTCTTGGGTTTTCAAGGTACACAATCACATCATCTGCAAAGAGAGATAACTTGACTTCCTCTTTTCCTATTTGGATACCGCTGATTGCCTTCTCTTCTCTGATTGCTCGAGCCAGGACTTCCAATACTATGTTGAACAGGAGGGGTGAGAGTGGGCATCCTTGTCTTGTTCCAGTTTTCAGGGAAAATGGTTCCAATTTTTGTCCATTTAGGAGAATGCTGGCTGTGAGTTTCTCGTAGATGGCTTTTACTATTTTGTGGTATGTTTCCCGTATGCCTAGATGTTCAAGGGTTTTTATCAAGAAGGGGTGCTGGATTTATCAAAAGCTTTATCTGCATCTAATGATATAATCATGTGGTTTTTGTTTTGATATCTGTTGATGTATTAAATTACTTTTATGGTTTTACTAATGTTGAACCAGCCTTGCATCCCAGGAATGATGCCTACTTGGTCATGATGGATGATTTTTGAGATTTATTGCTGAATCCCGTTTGTTAGGATCTTGTTGAGAATTTTAGCATCTATTTTCATCAAAGATATTGGCCTGTAGTTCTCTTTGTTTTTTAGATCTTTACCTGGCTTGGGTATCAATGTGATGTTGGCTTCGTAAAATGATTTGGGGAGAGTTCCATCTTTTTCAATCACCTTAATACTTTAGGATTGGTACCAGCTCCTCCTTAAATGTCTTGTAGAATAGTGCTGGAAAGCCATCTGGACCAGGGCTTTATTTGTAGGTAGTTTTCTTATAATGTAGTCGATTTCCTTGATTGTTATTGGTCAATTTAGGGTCTCAATTTCTTCTTGTTCCAACGTAGGAAGGTTGTGTGATGTCAGAAAGTCCTCCATTTCCTTAAGGTTTTCAAGTTTTTTTCCATACACATGTACGTAGTAGTCTCTAATGATCTTTTGTATTTCTTCAGGGTCAGATGTGACTTCATCTTTTGTGTTTCTGATTGTGCTTATTTGGTTTTTTTCTTGTTTTTTCTTGGTCAGTCTAGCTAGGAGACCATAGATCTTGTTTATCCTCTCAAAGAACCAGCTTTTTGTTTCCTTGATTTTTTTTTTATTGTCTTTTAGTCTTCTATGTCCTGGATTTGGGCTTTTATTTTGGTGATCTGAATTCTTCTGCTGAAATTAGGGTTTTTGTGGTCTTGCTTTTCCAGCTTCCTTAGGTGATTTGTTAGGCTGTTAATTTGGGTTCCTTCCATTTTCTTCATGTGTGTTTGTAGGGATATAAATTCCCCTCCTATTACAGCTTTCTAGGCATCCCAGAGATTTTGGTAAGAAGTTTCTTCATTTTTATTTGTTTCCAGGTATCTTTTGATCTCTGTTTTGATTTCATCATTGACCCAGGAGTTGTTTAGCATCATGCTGTTTAGTGTTCATGTCTTTGTGGGTTTTGGGGGAACCTTGTTGGTGTCAATGTTTATTTTTATTCCACTGTGGTCCGAGCAGGTGCATGGTAGAATTTCAGTCCTTTTAAGTTTGCTTATGCTTGATTTATGTCTAATTATGTGGTCTATCTTAGAATATGTTCCATGTGGTGATGAGTAGAATGTGTATTCTGTGGTCTTTGACTGGAGTGTTCTGTAGGTATCAATTAAGTCCATTTGGTCCAGAGTCTCATTGAGGTTCCGGATCTCCTTGCTGATTTTTTGTCCTGATGATCTGTCTAGGGTTGTGAGTGGGGTGTGAAAGTCCCCAGTTATAATGGTGTTAGAGTCAATATCTTTCTTTAGTTTTCCTAGAAGTTGCTTTATGAAAGTTGGCGCACATATGTTGGATGCATATATGTTTAGGATAGATATTTCTTGTTATTGGAGTGAACCTTTTATCATTATGTAGTGGCCCTCTGTATCTTTTTAAATTTTTGATAGCTTAAATGGTATTTTGTCTGAAATTAGGATCGCGACTCGTACTTTCTTTTGTGTTCCATTCACCTGAAAATTCATTTCCCATCCTCTTATTTTTAGTCTGTACATGTCCTTTCTAGTGAGATGGTTCTCTTGAAGGCAGTATATTGTTGCCTGGTGATATTTTATCAATTTTGCCATTCTATGTCTTTTCAGTGGTGAGTTTAGTCCATTAACATTCAGGCTAATTATTGAAATGTGAGAGTTCATCCCTATCGTAGAGTTCTTATAGAGTTATTGTTCTTCCACTTGTTTGTTTTTTTCTTTTTTTGTCTTTCTTTTGGTTTTGGGGTTGGTTCGTGTATATTTTATTCTTTTCCCTGTACTCTTGTGAAGAACGTTGTTCTTTTTTCCTTTTCTTCTGTGTTTAGTACTTTCTTAAGTGGTTCATGTAGAGATGGTTTGGTGGCAGCAAAAGTTCTTAGGGATTGGATATCTGGGAAAGATTTTAATTCTCCCTCACTGATGAAGCTTAGCTTGGCCAGATAGGTTATTCTTGGTTGAAATTGTTTATCTTTTAGGACTTTGAATATAGGGCTCCAAGCTCTCCTAGCCTGCAGGCTTTCTGTAGATAAATCTGCTGCTATTCTGATTGGTCTTCCATGTTAGGTGATCTGGCCTTTTTCTCTTGCTACCTTTAGGATTATTTCTTTTATGCCTACTTTGTTTAGGCGAATTATTATGTGTCTGGGAGTTGGTCTTCTCATTTGTTGTCTTGCAGGGGTTCTCTGAATCTCTTGTGTTTGAATTTTTGTATCACTGATTAGATAAGGAAAGTTTTCTTGAATGATCTCATGGAAAGTTTGTTCCAGTATGGTCTCTGTCTCTCTTTCTGCCTCAGGAAGTCCAATTACTCTTAGGTTAGGCCTCTTGAGGTAATCGCTCATCTCTTGAAGGTTTTGTTCTGTCTTTTTGAGTTTGTTTTCTGTGGTTTTTAAGAGTTTGGGTTATTTCTATATTTTGGTCCTCAAGCTCTGAGATTCTTTCTTCTGCTTGGGTAATTCTGCCTTCCATGCTTATCAGTTTGCGATTTATTTCATTCACAGTATTCTTTATTACTGTTATCTTAGATATCAGCTCCTTCCTAGTTACTTCTTGTGTCTCCTCAATTCTTTTTAATCTCTTCATTATTGTCTTGATATTTACGTTTGTAGTTTGAGACCCCTCATTCTTGGGGCTCTTCATTGTTTGCATTCCAAAGTCAGTTTTCTCAGTGTCTGCCCTCCTAGGGGTCTGGGAGAGACCCATACTCTTCTTTTGGTTTTTCTTCATTTGTGTAGATTTTTCTCTCTCTCCTCCTTTCCCTCCCCTTCTTTAATTCTGTTTTTGAGGGAAGGTGGGGTTGCTTTTATTTCTCTTTTGCAATGTCCTGTTCTTCCTTTCTGAGGGTCTTCTGGCTTTGTTCACTTTTCAGGTTGGAGCATAGGCTGCAATCTGTACTTTTTGCAGTTTTGAGGTTTAATTGAGGGGGAAACTGTGATTCAGAATGCTAATTGTAGCATCCACGAATAGGTGTATGAGCACACTGGAACCTATTTCCCTCTGCCTTACAATCTGTTCATTCAGCAGTATGTAGTCTTGGTCCCTAGATTAAAAAGGGGGGTATAAAAGAGGAAAATAATGGAGGAAGGGGGGTCTATAAGGGGTTAAAAAGAGAGAAGAGTGAGAGGGAAAACAGATATACATACCAACTATCAGGTGAAAAAGAGACACAAGGCTGGGAAGAAGTGAAGAAAGACACGTAAGAAAGATTCCCTAAAGAGTACTGATAGCTACACAGAGACAGGCCAATAAAATCAAGAAACAGTGTAAGTCAGAAGGCAAACAACAAATGTGATCAAAACCAACAGTTACAATGATAAAATCATAAGTCAAAATAAGAGATCAGACTAAAGTCACTTCTCTGATCTCCGATTCTGGCCTCTCTCCTTTGTTTTCCGTTGCAGCGTAGGGGTGGGGCTTTGTCTCCTGTTTCGCACCATTGCCTTAGGAACTGAGGTAAAGTTTGCTGATAGGTGGGTGGGGCAATGGAAGTCTCTGCCTGGAGAATGGTGAGGCAGTTTATGCAGATCTGTTTTTCTCCGCTTGTCTGGGTCCCCAACCTTGGGGTCTCTCACTGAGTGCCTCAGTCAGGGTGTGCTTGGAGTTCCAGGCCCACAGCTCCAAAGGGCAGGTGGTGAACAGCGAGAGTGGCCCTGGGCCCCCCACAGGGTACATCAGCCAGGAATGGGACCGGTCTGAAGGGTGGGCACCCAGAGCCTCCCTGAGTGACCGGCGGCTTGGTGCCAGGTGCTGGGCTGGAGACGATGTAGCCAGGGAGGGAGCTGGGAGGGGCTGGGACCCAAGACTCCCAGGCACACAGTGGAACAGCAGCAGCAGGGGGCCGCAATATGTGACCCTGTGTGGGACTGAAGGTCCTTGGGCCTGGCACCAGCATGGCTGGTGGTGGGCTGGGGGGTGGGGGAAGAAAAGTAAGAGTCTTTTTGGGAACTCACGTTCAGAGAATCTCACAAGTTCACCTATGCCATCGCCATCTTGTTCCTGTCCGACAAATGCATCTTACTATATCTTGCTAAAATATGCATTTTACCATATCTTGCAAAGAACATCTTCACCAGTTCTTTATTTAAAAAGTGGTTTTCTGCTTAATTTTAAATAATAAGCAGAGCCCAGTGAAACTTTTTTCTTTTTGCCTTAATTGCACTGAAGCTCTTTCAGATCTGTGTAAGATTGACTTCGTACTTTTGACTCTTTTCTTACTGTGTGATTGTTTCTTTGTGGTAGATAAGTATATTATTATTATATTCTGGTTTCTTTTAGAACTGTACCATATTTCTAAATGTTTTCTTATGTTAGATGGATGGCTAGACCACCTTTTGCCATTATAGTATTTTAAATAGTTTTCTAGATTATCAAGTAAGTATAAAATTCACATTTTAGGAACCTTTAAATAATTTATTTTGTTGCCTTTGTTCTATTTTATTTATATATCATGAAAACTGATGGCCTGAAACCCAAGTGTAAACATTCATGGTGTTTGGTAATGGTAGTTTCTTCTATTTGGGAAACCTCTTATTATAGCACAATGGCTATTTATTGCCCCTAATTTCATTTTGGGATGGAGAAATGGTCTGATTAACCTATAATTTTGGTTTGAAAGATAATGTTTATTATTCGTGTTTACCAACATTCAAGAGTGATTATTTCACTAAATCTTCTTAGCAAACTACAATATAAATTTCCTAGGAGGTGGGGTGAAAAAAAACCCAGGCTGCTAACCTAGCAGTTTCAATCCAAAATAAAGATAGCAAAAACTTAATTATTTGAAATGGAAACATGCGCATAATTGAACAGTTTGCTTTATTTTTATTTCTACATCGAATACTTGTGCTCCCCTTCCCCATTCTCAAGCTCAGCTGTTGACCTTGCTATCTATTTACTGGGAAAATAAAAGCTGTCAGTGGAGGAATCCTTCCTCCTCTCACCATGGAGCCTACCAGCTACTCCTTATCTATATACTGATGCCTTGCCTTCCCTTCCATTGCCACTGATGACAGTCCCTGCTCATACCACAGCCCACTCTCACTGAGACCCCCGGTCTGTCACTGCATGTGCACTTAAGGGCTTTTTCCTACAGTTATACCCTCTTTCTGCATTATGAAATTACCCTCTATTTAAACATTCTCATCATCACTCAAACAAAAACAGTAATAGAAATACTTTTGAGGGCATAAACTCGCTTTTCATAACCACTTTTATACACCTTTCATTTTAAAAGTCTCAAAAATGTTGTTTAAACTGTAGCTTTCTCTTTCTCCTCTTCCTTTCTCCTTGAACCTCAATCAGGTTTGCTCACATTTTTCCACTGAAAACATTTTTGTCAAGTCATTGTGGCACTGTATTGGGCAGTGATCGCCCTCCCATTCTTTTTCCAAAGCTTTCCTCCTGGCTTTCCTCTTACTCCCTGGCTTTTCTCATCTCCATTGATCTTGGCTCACCATGGGCCCACCTAGTCCATTTTTGAGAAATTTTTATATGAAAAGTAGTGTAGAAGTGGTTATAAAAAGTGAGTTTATGTCCCCAAAAGTATTTCTATTATTGTTTTTGTTTGAGTGTTGATGAGAATGTTTAAGTAGAGGGTAATTTTTTAGAAAGAGGGTATAATTGTAGGAAAAAGTCTTTAAATATCAGGCAGGGGAATTGTCTGTATGTTGACTCCTGGGGGTTTGCCTGTCAATGCAGCCACAGTGCAGAGCTTACCTTAGACTCTTTACAAGGTTCCAGTAGAAGAAGTAAACACTTCTCAAAGAATGGGGCTCAGTAGGTATGCTCTCATTGATTCATTCTCCACAGGGTGCTTTCCAGTGTCTCCCATTTAACCCAGGATAAACAAGGACTTTCCCTTGGGCCACATGATCTCCCACCTCCCTTTTCATCTTCCATGTGACCCCAACCACACAGCCTTCTCATTGTCCCAGCATGTCTTAATCTCTCACTTCATGTAAGATCCTGCTCAAATGTCCGGACTTATTCCCTGACTATTCTGCCTTAAAAAATATCCCCATGCCCACCCTATCACTTTCTCTTCCTTAACCCACTTTATATATCTGCCTAGCACCATCACTATTTGACTTTGTATCTGTCTTTGGCATCAGCAGGTAAGCTCCAAGGGGATATGGTCTTTCTGTTTGGTTTGCTGCCATATCCCTAGCACTGGGAATACTGCCTGACAGCTAACAGACATGCAGGGTCTTTTTAATTGAATGAATAATCCAGGTGGTTATTTTTATCAAAAAATAACAAAATATTTTAACTTGGGTCTATTATCAGTGACATTTACATCTGTTTCCTTTTTCAAAGAAGCAGTGTTTGCATATCCTCTGGTGGGTGTTAACACTGGATGTTAAAGTCATTTCTCTTTTGAAAAAAAATGAACTTGCTAAATGAATTAGGTTGAATGGAGTACTCTTTCAACAGTGAGTAATTGGTGTTGAAATAAGGATAAGAATGTTGCTGACTTATTTTTTGATGCTGGCCAACATCAATGTGAAAATCATATATGTATTTATGTAAATAAGTCATCTTAATTTGCTTTAATCAGCGCCAGTATTATCCTTGTGCTCTGGTCATCTCTATACCAAATAAAATTGCAATTTTGAAAGGAAACTGATTTCTTCTCAGAAGGAGGAAGATGATCTCAGTCTATAACCCATCCTGGTTAGGACAAAAAGCCCTTGCATTTATATCACTCATAATCACCAATTGGGGCCATTTTAAAATGAGACCAAGACAGGTCCCTTTCTTATTTTCTAAAGATGAGTATAATCCCTCTTATTTCTTGACTTTTGCTTTGATATCTTACATCATCTTTACATAACAATAGGCCTAATATCCATAAGCTACTCTAATTTTGTTTTTTTTTAAAGGACAATTGCTTGACTTCACAAAAGGAAGATTAAAATAAAATCACTATTTTATTCTAGGGGTTTTTCAGCTGCATGCAGCACAAAAATATATTTACAATGACTTATTCAGAGGTAGGGTTACTTCTCCTACGTAGCAAATCACTGGGGTAGTAGGTCCAAGGCTGGCAGTGCCATGAGCCCAAGCTCTGTTATTTTCTTCTTTCCTTACACTTGGGCTTTTTTCCTCGTGCTTGTTACCTCATGAGATTTTACATATCTGCATTCCAAGAAAGTTACGGAAGGGGGAAAGTGGGCAAAGTGGCACAAGTCTTATCTTCACTCTTTTTTTTTTTAATTTTAAAAACATGGAGTATGATTCAGGGTCAGGTATACAAATGGTCATTATGTAGGTACACTTGTTGATGAGGTGTGCCCCCTCTCCCGTGGCAGTTTCCCACTACTGACAATCCCTTTCTTATAGTATTATGATAATTGTTCAAGGTCCACTTATGAGTGAGAACATGTGATACTCAGTTCTTTCTTTCTGTGATAGATCATTCAGTATTATAGACTCCATACAAGTTGCTGCAAAGTTCATAGTTGTGTCTTCTTTATGACTGTATAATATTCTATCATGTATATGTACCACATTTTTTAAAACCCAGTCTCTTTCGATGGGTCTTCACTCTTTTTATAGGAAAGAAAAGCATTTGTCCTCCAAGTGCCTTTCCTTTAGGTCTTACTGTTTAGGATAGTGTCAAGTGACCATGAGTGGATGTAAGAGATGCTGGGAAGAATAACCTTTTAGCTGGGCACGTTGCTGCCTGGAACAAAATCAGGGTTTGGTTACAAGAAAGGAGGCTGCATGTAGTGGCCAGATACGTCCGTGTGAGCGGGGACCTCATGAGAACATCTTATCCCAGTATCATGTTGTGATGAAGCATTAGTCGTCTTTCAGATAATTTCCCGTTTACAAGGGTATTTTCTGTTTCTCTTTTGTCCTTGCAAAAAGAACCTTGCCATTAAGATTCACTCCTGTCTGAGTGAAATTTTTCATAGAAGACTTGGAATACATTGTGAGTTATTCATGTTGCTTGATATAGCAAGTAACTCATAGTATTTAAAAACAGAAGAGCAAACCTTGACTTTAGACAAGCTAAGCCCTGAAATGAGAATAAAATCGTGTGTACCTTACAGCATTGATAAATATCTATCAAAATAATGCTTACAGATATTAATTGCTGTTGTATTCATTATTATTTATCTATTTATAAAACATACTTCTTATCTATTACATGCCAGTCATCATTCTAGTAGGTGCAGGGGATACAGTGATAAGCCAGTTAGATGAGGTAAATGTCTCTACTCTAGTGAAAGGAGGCTGGTGATACAAGCAGATAATCTAGGAAACTGGTTTTAGGAAAAATGGCAAACAAACAAACAAAAAAGGCAAGAAAGGGTATGTCCAGGGATAGTCTAGTGAAAGAAGTGATTTAGAGCTGAAAACTTTTTTTTTCCCTTGAGTTCTAAATGTCTAAATATCTAAATTGCAAGTAAGATATTCTTGGAAAAAATATGATTATTTTTCTGGACAAAATATTAATTTGATCACAGGTTTCCATTACCTTAGAGGCAATAATCTGCACTGTTGTAGAATTTGCAGATTTCTTTTCCCCAGGGATTGGCTGTCTGTCTAATTCACTGCTGATTCAACCATTATACTTTATCATACAAAATCTAATGAGGAAATTGCTAGGTTCCATGAATTTTTATTCCTTGTTCTTCTTGACTCCTTCCTTATTATATCCACTATTCTGGGTCTTATTAATGTCTGCTCTTCTTAATATGATAACTCTTCTCCATAGTTGAGGTCATGCATCTCTTTACAGCTCTCTCAAGGAGAGAATTATGGTAGCCATCAGGCATATCGAGATACATAAACACTGAAAATATTAAAATATCATGTTCAGCCGTAATTTAATCAAGTGTATTAAAATAGTACTGAAAACAATATTAAGTGTATTCATTGAGAAGTCACTGAAGAATATTGTCTATGCAGAGTTAATTACTTCTGGGCTGGCTAATAGAGAATATTTTTTGTTTGTTTATGGGTTTAATATTCTAGACTTTTTAATGGTAGCCTAGATAGTGTATTATGAGATACAGTTTAGAAAAAAAAGACTATTTATATACCCTCTTTCTTTCTTTTCTCATAGATTCTTTTGTTTACTGAATTATGCAAGCTTATTTCCTAATTGGGGACTTGTTTACAATTTCTAAACATGAATTCCCCTGATTTGTTTAAAAGTTGTTTTTTAAAAGCTATTTCTACAAGCTATTTTAGGATAAGGCAGTTCTGTTTTCTCTATTTATTACTCAAATTGTTTCATAAAGTCATGAGAGCATAAGAAGTACCTGAGATGTACATTCTTCTGATTCAGTAGATGTAATAAAAACATCTTTGTGGCTTAAATATTTTTTCTAAATCAGTGTATATATTGGGACCTAGATTCAGTCAGTATTTCCATGCAACATAATTACACCAAAATATGAATTCTGTTTTGTATGTAAGTCTCTTTTCTGGATTATGGGCACCTGAAGGGAAGAATTATAAAATATGCACCTATTCATTTAATATACATTTACAGAGCACCAACTATGTGTCAGGCTAGGTGCTGGTAACACAGTGGTGAAATGGACTCATGCTTGTAGCTCACAGTCTAATAAGAGAGATAGATGTTAAACAAAGCTTAATTTGTAGTTGAGGTAAGGGCAGTGTAAAATGGGGACCTAACCTCCTCTTTGAAGTTAGCCCAAGGAAATAAAATATAAGCTGTGACCTGAAAGACAAATAAGAATTTTCCAGGGGAACACTGGGGTGCTCATTCCAACATGCAAATACCCTGAGACATGAAAAACACGGCAAGTTCAAGGAGCAGGAAAAGGCCAGTATGGATTCAGAATACTGAATAAGGAGAAAAATCAAGAAAGATACCTCTGAAGAGATAGACAGGTGCCACATCAGGTGGACTAGGCTTTACATTTGGGATTTAGTCCTAACAGTAATGAGAAACCATTGAAAGGTGCTAAGATGGAAGGGAAGTGATTAGATTCGTGCTTTTATTTTTAATTTTAGAGATGTGGGGTACAATTCAGTATTAGGTATACAAATGTTCATTATGCAGGTACCCTTGTTGATGAGGTGTTCCCCTCACCCCTTGGCAGTTTCCCACTACTGCCAATCCCACCCCACACCTCCCTATCCCCGGCATTTTCCCACTACTGTCAATCCTTTTCTTATAGCATTACAATAATTGTTCAAGGTCCACTTATGAGTGAGACCATGTGATAATCAGTTCTTTGTTTCTGTGAGAGATCACTCAGTATTATCAACTCTAAGTCCAACCAAGTTGTTATGAAGTTCATAATTTTGTCCTTGTTTGTGGCTGATTCCATCGTATATATGGACCACATTTTTTTTTTACCAGTCCTCTTTTGATGGGAAGAATAGTTGTTTCCTGGTTTTTGTTATTGTGAATAATGCTACAATAAACACACGTGAGTAGGAATCTTTTCCATAGAATGATTTGAGATCCTCTGGCTATATTCCCAGTAGGAAGGTTGCTGGGTCATATGGAAGGTCAATGTTTAGATCTTTTAGGAATCACCACACTGTTTTCCAAAGAGGTTGTACTAGTTTACACTCCCACCAACAGTGTAGAAGTGTTCCCTTTTCCCCGCATCCTCTCCAGCATCTGTTGTTTTTTGAGTTATTGATGATGGCCATCCTGACTAGAGTTAGGTGGTATCTCAGTGTGGTTTTAATTTGCATTTCTTTGATGACTAGTGAGACTGAGCATTTATTTAGGTATCTGTTGGCTGCTCATATGTCTTCTTTTGAGAAGTGTCTATACATGTCTTTTGCCCACTTTGTAATGAGACTCTTTGTTTTTTCCATTTCAGTATGTTTGAGTTCCTTGTAGATCCTAGATGGCAGGTCTTTGTCAGATATACAGTTGGCAAATATTTTTTCCCAGTACATGGGCTGTCTCTCCACTCTCTTGATGGTTTCTTTTGTTTTGTAGAAGGTTTTAAGTTTGATAAAGTCCTACTTGTCTATCTTATCTCTTGTGGCATGGGCACTAGGGGTTTCGATCAGGAATTGTTTGCCAGTTCCAATTTCCATAAGGCTGTATACTGTGTTTTGTAAGGTTCTTATGGTTTGAAGCTTTACATTTAGGTCTTTGATCCATTTAGAGTTAATTTTTGTGTGTGGTGATAGGTGGGGGTCTTGTTTTAATCTTCTGCATGTGGTGAACCAGTTTTTCCAGTACCATTTACTGAATAGGTTCTCCTCTCCCAAGTGGTTGATGGTAGAGGCTTTGTTGAATATGAATTGGTTGAGAAATTGGAGTTTTGCTTTGGGAATCTCTATTCTGTTCCATTGACCTGTATGCCTGTTCATGTATCAATACCAGGCTGTTTTGATTATAGTAGCTTTATAATAAAGTTTAAAGTCTAGGAGTGTGTTATCTCCCATTTTGTTTTTGCTGAGGATTGTTTTGACTCTTTGTGGTCATTTATGTTTCCATTTGAATTCCTGTATTATCATGTCCAGTTCTGAGAAGAATGCTGATGGTAATTTAATGGATATTGCATTAAATATGTAGATTGCCTTGGGTAGGATGGACATCTTAACAATATTGATTCTTCCAATCCATGAGCATGGAATATTTTTCCACTTGTTTGTGTCATCTTTGATTTCTTTGAGTAGTGTTTTGTAGTTTTCATGTCTCTGGTTAGAAAGATGCCAAGGTATTTCTTTTGTGTGTGTGGCTATTGTGAATGGGATTGTGCTTTTTATTTGTGTTTCTGTTTGTTTATTGTTAGTGTATAGAAATGCGACTGTCTTTTGCACATTTATTTTATACTCTGAGAGTTTGCCACAGCCCTCTATCAGTGCAAGGAGGTTTTTGACAGATTCTCTTGGATTTTTAAGGTATAGAATCATGTCATCTGCAAAGAGGGATAACTTGACTTCCTCTTTTCCTATTTGGATACCTCTAATTTTCTTCTCTTGTCTGATTGCCCTAGGTAAGACTTCCAATACTGTGTTGAATAGGGGCAATGAGAGTGAGTATCCTTGTCTTGTTTTGGTTTTCAGGGAAAATGGCTCCAATTTCTGTCTGTTTAGCGGTATATTGGCTGTGGGCTTCTCATAAACGGCTCTTACAATTTTGAGGTTTGTTCCATCTATGCCTAGATGTTCAAGAGTTTTTATCAAGAAGGGATGCTGAATTTTATCGAAAACTTTTTTTTATCTAATTATATTATCATGTGGTTTTTGTTTTTGCATCTGTTGAGGCATTTAATTACGTCCATGGTCTTGTAGATATTGAACTAGCCCTGCATCCCAGAGATGAATCGTACTTTGTCATGGTGGATGATTTTTGATATGTTATTGGATCCAGTTTGTTAGAATCTTGTTGAGAATTTTTGAATCTATGTTCATCAAGGATAATTTGTTGTAGTTCTCTTTCTTTGTTGGAGACCCAATATGGGTATTAATGTGATGTTAGCTTAGTAAAATTATTTGGGGAGAATTCTATCTTTCTTGATTGTCTGGAATACTTTCAATAGGAATGGTATCAGCTTTCTCTTGTTTTATAGAATTCTGCTGGAAAGCCATCTGGTCCAGGGCCTTTTTTTCATAGGTAGTTTTCTTATGACATAGTTGATTTCCTGGGTTGTTATTGGTCTATTTAGGGTCTTGATTTTTCCTTGTTTCAACGTTGGGAGGTTGTGTGACGTCAGAAAGTCCTCCATTTCATTTAGGTTTTCAAGTTTATTTCCATACAGGTGTACATAATAATCTCTGATAATCTTTTGTATTTCAGTTGTGACTTTCTGATTGTGTTATTTGGGCTTTTTCTCTCTTTTTCTTGGTCAGTCTAGCTAGGGGTCCATCAATCTTGTTTTGTTGATTTTTGTATTTTGTATTTTGTCAAATTTGGGTTTTTATTTTGGTATTCTGGATTCTTTTACTAATGTTAGGGTTTTTGTGGTCTTGCTTTTCCAGCTTCCTTAGATGATTTGTTAGTATGTTAACTTGTGATCTTTCTGTTTTCTTCATGTATATTCATAGAGATATGAATTCTCCTCTTATTAATGCTTTCATGGAGTCTGAGAGATTTTGGTAAGATGTTTCTTCATTTTCATTTGTTTCCAGGAATATTTTAATTTCTATTTTGATTTCTTTGTTGACTCGGGAGTTGTTTAGTATCATGCTGTTTAGTATCCATGTCTTTGTGAGTTTTGGGGGAACTTTGTTGGTGTTGATATTTATTTTTATTCCATTGTGGTCTGAGACAGTGCATGTCAGTATTTCTATCTTTTGGAATTTGTTTATGTTTGATTTCAAAATGTCATTCTGGTTGCAAGATGGAGAATAAATTGGAGTTAGTAAAGAATGACTATTGAAATTCTTCAAGCAGGAGAGGATGATGACTGGATTAAGCTATTCACAGTTAGCAATGAAGAGAAATTGACAGGTGGAAGAAATATTTAAGAAACTGAGGGTTAATTGATAGTCGAGGTGCAGTGAAATGAGGGAGAAGGAGATGTCAAGGATCAGGTTTCTGGCATGAAGTGTGATGTGACTTATCAAGATGAGCCACTCTTGGGGAAAAGAAGGTTGGGGGAAAAAATGATGACTGTTAGTCTGAACACTTTGAGTTTGAAACGACTTTAAGAGATACCAGTGGAGATATGGACTAGAAAGTCTGAAACTTCAGGAATGTCTAGGTGTAAGTCAAGTTGCTAAATGAAGCTATAGAAATGAATGGCCCAGGAACATACCCTGAGAGGTTTTCTGACATTTTAAGGTTGTTGGGGGAGGAAATGCTGATAAAGAAGATAGGTAAGAATGTTCCTATTCAGAAGGAAAACTATCTGATGTCATCAAAAGAAAACTGTCTGATGTCATCAAAGCCAGTGGACAATAATGATGACCACAGGAGATTGCCAACTGTGATTGTTGGTACCAAGACACTGAGAATGGTGCATATGCAGCAGTGCATAGAGACTTAATGTACAGAGTCACTAGTTACCTCAGAAGGAAGATTCAGGCATATAACTTCTTTGAGAAGTTTGCTAAGAAGGAGAAAGTGTGAACAGTGGCATAGGGGAAATGAATGATTGAAGTAGAGTTGTAAGCTTTTATTTGATCTTTTGTCTTTGTTTCTCCCAATGGGAGAAACTGGAGCATGTTTAAATGTTAGTCAGTTGTCAGGGAGCAATTGAAATACACAGTAGCCTACAGGTCCCAGATAATGGGAGGTGGATGAAATTCAACCATAGACGGTGAGGGACTTGCTTTGGAGAGGGGAGAATGCTTCCTGCATTGCAGCAGAAGCAAAGGGGAGAAATGATGGGTGAGTGGGTCTGTCCACAGACCCCCACTCTCTCAGTTAGCAGTGGGCAGGCTCAGCTCAGTATAGGCCAGTAGAAGACTTGGGAGAAGAGTGTTTGGGGAACACCTAGTCTGTATTATGTGTAATTTCTTCCTAGAAGAATTTAGTTAAGCAAAACAGAGCAACAGTATGTTTCAGCTGATCCATGGTTGGCTCTTTCTTTTTCCCTCACAGCTAGGTGTGATAAAAAGTCAGAAGGCAAGAGAGTTTAAGTTATTTGCAAAAGAGGATCAGATAATGGTTGATAGATTCTAAATTAGATGAGGAAGGGGATTATGGAGAGATGGGAGTGAGGAAAGGAAAAGAAGAGAAATTAGTGGAATGGAAATTCTATCGATGCTGAAAACATCATCAGCACTAGGGGCACCTGAGCCAGCAGTCTGGAGGCATATGATTTTGTAGCCAGATGGGCTTCCAGAAGCAGAGTCATTTTGGGTAATGACAAGATCCAGGGGGTTTTCTTTGTGCGTGTGTGACCCAGACAGATTCAGGGGAACGACCATTGGCCACAAGGAGGTTAATGATCTACTGGGGGATGACCCTGTGGGTACTCACCTTGCCTGAGTTATTGTTGGAGTTGGGACTGTGTGGAACACAGGGAACCAGGTGCCAGAGTTCCCCAAGTGATGTGGGGGTACTGCAGGCAGATGGTCAGGGGCAGTGGGAAGGCAGATGGTAGGAGCCTATGCTGTCAACCTTGAAAGAGGAATCTAGAGGTGTGGCCCAGAGTGTGGACTTGTCAGAGAAGTAAGCTTCAGAACAAGATGATGGCATGGAATGGATTACTGAGAGAGAGAGAGAGAGAGAGAGAGAGAGAGAGAGAGAGAGAGAGAGAGAGAGTCTATGCCTAAGGGACGGTGAAATCTGAGGAAAATCACAGTACAGGACATGAAGTTTTAATCCTTTAATCTTTGTAGGCAGATTGTTTCTTGAGCTTGACAGAATTTATCTTTGACCTGGAGTGTTTACAGTATAGTACAGTGTAGTATTGTGTATAGTATGACATATTAGTATGTAGTATAATATAGTATAGTGTATTGTGTGGTGCAGTGTAACATCAGTGCTTTCTAGCTTTGACAGCTACTTGAGTAAACATGGGTTAGGGCCAGCTTTTTTGTCTGCAGCATGTCCCCTTTTGCTAGCTTGGTTTCTGTGCAGAATTCAGGGATCCTTGCTGTAGTTGAGGGGGGCTTCCCTGGGGAACCACAAACCAGATCTCATGTATTCACATTCTTGTTCTCACATTCTAAGCTCATGGCTGTGTTGAATTTGTGTTATTAGTCTCTGAAAGAAATAAGTGAATGTTATATCCGTTTTTTAAAATTTCTTCAATGCCTATTCATTTTCCTCTCTCTGATATTAGTTGTGCTGTTAGCGTTATTTATAACACTGGTATTGTCTGCTGAATTGTCCAATAAACCATCATAAATAATTCATAAGTATTTTTTGGTGACAGTTTGTTTCTACATATTTTAGTCTTTCCAGTTCTTCTTTAATGGGGATTTTTCAAGGTATGTTCTTTTACTTCCTGAAGGAGCAAATGATGTGAAAATCCTTCCAGGTCAAGCTGTTTGTCCCACTTCAGGGTGCCAAGGAATAGGCCATATCTGTGGTCCACGTTATTCAGGACATCACAGGTAAACTTTTTTCTTATTTAATTTATTTCAGGAATAAATAAATAATTTGCATATGAGCAGCTGCGTGTCGCATCATATATGAGTCTCTTGGAGGCAGCTACCCTCGGCTTCCTTCTCTGTGCTGCCAAGGCCCTTCCCTTGACATTTCCTGCTGTCTGTCTTCTTCCTTCCCTCTAGAAGCTTATTGGACTTCTAAGTTGTTCCCCAGACCCACGTGACAACCCAGAGTCTCAGCTCCATAACAGTTTTCCTGGGAAGTGCATACTTTCTCACATACGCTCACCACCTTAAGTCCTGAGACTTGCTTTCTTCTAGAGAAATTCCAAGGCCTCTTGCCTTTTTCGCTCTTGTTTTCACCTTCCCTGTATTTCTTTTTCTCTTTTTTTATTCATTTGGAGATGAAGGAGTAGAAGCTAAGTGTGATGTTATGTTGCAGAATATGCTGTGTTTTAAATATTTGGTAAGATGGAGTAAACGGTGCTTATAAGAAAAAAGCAAATACAAATCAAGATGGAAGGTGAGGCTGCCTTTTCTTTCCCATCAATTGACAAAATAATGTATAGATGAATTACATTAGTGATCTAGAAACAGTTTGCAAGTTAAAACCGAACAGAACTAACCTCAAAAGTTTGTCCAAATACACAAATATATAAAGCTAAAATGATAGAGAAGTATAAAGAGAAAATGATGTCATACAAATATGTGAAGCATGAAAACATTTGTTTGAGTAAAATTTAAACGTAATACAGGAAGTCGTTACTTTATCAGGGGTTATCAGGCAATTCTGGAAACTGCCTAAAACATTTTTAAGTGAATCAAAGCATATGTCACTATAAGACTATAAAATATAGTGATAAGTATTCCCAAATTGCATACATGAATATAAATGTTATATATGTAGATCTATAAATACTTTTATTTACCTTTTATTTTTTGAGTTGGAGTCTCACTCTGTCACCCAGACTGGAGTGCAGTGGCACGCTCCCAGCCACCACAGCCTCGACCTGCTGGGCTCTTGCTATCCTTCTGCCTCAGCCTTCCAAGCAGCTGGAACTACAGGTGTGTGCTACCACGCCCGGCTAATTTTGGATTTATTGTACAGATGAGATCTCGCCAAGTTGCCTGGGCAGGTCTCAAACCCGCGGGCTCAGGCAATCCACTCATCTCAGCTTCCCAAAGTGCGGAATTACAGGCTGAGCCACCGAGCCTGGCTTATTAATACTTTTAAAAGAAAAATAATATAGTAAAGTACCCATAAAAAAATAAAGACATGTAGATACCTCAGTTATTTGTATACTTGGACTATGTGAGTGTAGCTGGACCTGGTGGAAACATTTTGAGGGAGGAGGGAAAGAGAGGAAAGGACTGGAAGAGCAAGCAGCGATCAGAGAGGATGTTGTCCAGTAGGTGAGGACGCCATTGGAGTTGACAGAGCCACTCTCTAGACATCACTAAGAATATGTGGCTACAGGGTGTCTTTCCCAGGTTTTTCGTGTTTGTGTGTGTGTGTGTGTGTGTGTGTGAGAGAGAGAGAGAGAGAGAGAGAGAGAGAGAGAGAGAGAGATCAAGATCAGCGCTGCAAAGTCTAATACAGCAGTCACTAGTCACATGTGTCTGATAAATTTAAATTCCTTAAAATTAAACAAAGTTAATGCTTTAGCTCTCAGTCACACCTAGCCATATTTCAGATGCCCAACATTCCCATGTGGCTAGTGGTGACTGTCTTAGTTAGCATACATATAAAATGTTTCTATCATCACAGAGTTCTGTCAGACAGCCCTGAGAGAGAGAGAGAGAGAGAGAGAGAGAGAGTTTGCCTTCCCATTGTGACTTTTTAGTGGCAAGTATTTCTTCTTGACATAACTGGCCATCTTAATGCCTCCCTTCAAAACTTGCATCATTTTCTTCAAAGTTAGTTAGACCATAATGTCGCAGTTTATCCAACCCTTAGAGCTCTCTGGAGATTACCCTCCTGTGGTGCTGCAGTTAAATAACAAATATCATTCCTGGACAGCTCTTTGAGGTTGTTGAGATACTCACTCAAGTCCTCTTCTTCCACTCATCAAGGCTGACTCATCTCCTGTGCTGTTCTTAGGTGTTGCTGGCTTGCCTTTCCCTACTGGAATCGGACATGTTTGTGAACAGTGACACAATGGGTGTGCTCCTGAACTTTTGCTCATTGGATATGTTGTAAATGAAGTCTAATTGATGGTCTCATTTATGTTCTCTATCAACAATATTGAGAATATTTGCCATGAGTCTACCAAGTAACCTCCTAAGGTTGTCCTCAGAACTTTTGAATGAACTAGAAGAACGTAAAAATAAACAAGAGTTTAAGAAAAGCATTCTATGAAGCACGGAGAAAGAAGTGAGGCACTGAAGGCTGGATAGAACAATGGGACATTTTTAGGGAGCTAGCAAGTGTGGGAGGTTATCCTATCTCCAAACATCACAAATTCACGGGACTGCAGAGAATGTGATACCTTATGCTTGGCTCTCATCCAGTTGCAGACTTTGTTTTATGATAGCAACTCATGTAAGAAAGAACAATGTCCTTAAAAGCTTAATGATTCTTGGGTGTCAGAAATGAGAAAATGAAAAACAATGAGGACCTGTAGTTAACTTCTCTCTAGAATAGAAAAGACAAAAGGTTGAGAGCTAGATGTTTCTTGAACTTACATTTTTATATAGAATTGATAAGGTATATAAACCATCAGGTAAATAAATTTTAACTTACCTACAAAAAGAGATGCAAGTAGCTTTTATTATACTTAACATTATTTTGCATTCCAAGAATGAGGGCAGATTTCTTGGTAGAGTCAGGATTGACAGCAAGGCTATTATTGGGGATCATGGGTAATGTAGGTTGCCTTTGTAAATGCTGAATATTTCTGTCTCTTTCTTCAGCCATTGAATCATTGTCTTTCACCAAGTTAATCAAATGACTAATGTAACTATGTGTATAACTTAAGAATTTATTAAAATTCTCTTGTAATTAACTGGGTAAAAATTGTTTTGATATCATTCATAATCCCTAGTGTTTGTTTTCAAGTTATTTCTATTATTGTAGTCTAAATTTTACATAGCTCTGGAAGAGTAAAAATATTACTCCTCAGTTCTTATCTTTGATAGTATCTGTTGAGAATACTACACATGTACTCCTTCCTGCTAGACATTGGCTATAACACCTCCATGGTTATCATTATACATTTTGTTCTTATATGTCAAAGACATGCAAGAGAGAGTTTGTAAATGTCACTTCATTCTCCCAGATTCCTAGGTGTACTAATATAAGCATTTCTAGCTTAGGTTTCCAGATGAATGTAAATGAGTAAAGCTTGAATATTTCAAAATAATTTTTTTTCCTCTTGTCATATCGATGTACTTTTTTTTTTTTAAAAAAGCAGTATTTATTGAGAGGACAGACAAGCTCCCACGGTGGGAGGGGACCCGAGGGAGTTGCCCATATCTGTGCACTTTTAACCAAAGAGGCATCATCTGGCAAGATGCTTCCTGCATTCTCTAGTTCAGAAGATTCTTAGGCAGATATTCTTATATTTAAAAAGAAGAAAAGAGAAGACAGAACAAAAGAGAAAGATCCTCCAGTTTTGCCAAGATCTGTGTAAAACAACTCAACTACCTTCAGCTTCCAAGGCCTAGGGTAAAGTACGAGAGTGTGGCGCTGCTCTCTAAGGAAGGGGCTGTTTCAGCTGCTTTGCTCTACAATCCTCCCAGGCAGTGAATTGCTTGCAAATAGAATGTTATTTTACTTTTCGTGGCAGAATTTCTGATTCTGATATTGAAGACTCAGTGTTTTGAAAGGAAGTAAACAGTATTCTTAAAATAAGTTGTCAGCATCTTGTTTGGTACAGCTGACAAGGAGAACGATGACATCAGGATATTGCTAAGGACATTTGAAAATCCATCACTAATATATCAGGTGGACCCCTGGGTGTCTTTGTTGATGGATTTCAGACAGGTTTATTTTAACTTATATTAGAATAGTCAAGGGGTTAGCAATAATATTCAGAACTGTATGGAGTTCATGAAGAATCCGTATAAACTTATTTGAAAGAAATTTCATCAGTTCTTATTCTTTATGAAAATAGGACTTTTGGCACACAATTATCACACCATTTACATTTTATTTGAATGAATTTACATGTGAATAAAATGAAGTAGGTGTATGTGTTGACATAGAAATATTTATTTTATTTTATTTATTTGTTTATTTATTTTTTGAGTTGGAGTCTCACTTTGTTGCCCAGACTGGAGTGTAGTGGCCACTCCTGGCCACCGCAGCCTTGAGCTGCTGGGCTCCAGCGACCCTTCCGCCTCAGCCTTCCATGTAGCTGGAACTACAGGCGTGCGCTACCATGCCCAGCTAATTTTTTGATTTATTGTAGAGATGAGGTCTCACCAAGTTGCCCAGGCGGGCCTTGAACCCGCAGGCTCAGGCAATCCACTCACTTCAGTCTCCCAAGGTTGAGCCACCGAGCCCGGCTGACATAGAAATATTTAAAGATGACAATGTTGGGATTACAAGATGTAAACTTACTTTTGAGCCAGGGTCCAGGATTAAATTAAATTAGGTTTTTTTTTTTCCTAAATAAGTAGAACCCAGATCCTGGAAGACTTGGTCTACCCCTATGCTGTAAAATATACAGAGGTACACTGTTTAGGAACTGATAATTATATTCTTTACATTGCAAGTCAGATATCGTTACAGTGTGCCTCTTTGTACTAGTGCTTGTTTGTGGGGCACAGGACACACATTGCTAATGTGTTGGACCTCAAACAACACAAATGGAAAAGGAGTATCTGTTACACAGAAGTGGAGGCACTTCAGAGGAATCTAAGGTTTTCGGGTGCTCTTCTTGGGAACTTATAGCATAACCTAGCCCCTATTCCGGGCTTACTACCTAGTGACACTCTGCTAGCTCAAGCACAATGATGTAAATTATCTCATATTTTACTTCTTTTTGCATATCTTTGTGTAGTGTGTGTGTGTGTGTGTGTGTGTGTGTGTGTGTGTGTGTGTGCTCGTGTTCGAGGCTGCAGCCTGAGTTAGACGTCCAGACCTACTATTTTTATTATGTAGTATGGGGCAAACTGCCCCACAACTCCTAGCTTCATTTTCTCTTCTGTAAAAGAGAGTTCTTTACAGCAGAAATGGAAATGATTGCATTATAAAATGAGGTTAAAATAGGTATAAGTCTTTATTCACTACATGGCATAGTATCATTAGTGAAAGTATAAGTGCAGAACATATGAGGATACCAAGAATAATATTAGGAAACTTTGACTTATGTATTTCATGTAATGATAGATTAAATAAGCAAAACAAAAATAAGAATGTATAGAATCTGAATAACATGATTAAGAAAAAATGATTGAAAAATGTATACCAAGCTAAAAATAAACTTGCTCAAAACACTTTTTAACACCTGACTCTTTGACCACAAACAACTCAATAATTTCTCAAAACCAAAAACATCATACTGATTCTCTGATCAGCATTCATTCAAACAAGAAATTGGTGAGAGTGTGACTATTGAGAAAAGGGACTGTCGGTGGGAATATAAGCTAGTTCGGACTCTGTGGAAAGCAGTGTGGCAATTTCTCAAAGAACTAAAAATTGAGCTTCCTTTTAACCCAGCAATCCCTTTTCTGGGGATGTACCCAGAGGAACATAGAAGATTGCTTCACTGAAAGTCACCTGCACATCTATATTTATTGCCACACTATTCACAATAGCAAAAATATAGAAGCAATACAGATGCCCATCAGAAGTGACCTGGATAAATATACAGAATATTGTGCAGCCATAAAGAAGAACAAAATCACAGCCTTCATAGCAACGTGGATGCAGTTGGGGACCATTATACACAGAACTGAAGACCACTTGTTCCCGCTTGTAAGTGGGCCCTGAACACTAGTCACACTAGCACAAGGTTGGGATCAGCAGATGCTGGGCACTGCTAGGGGAGGACGGAGAGATGAGTGAGGGTGGCTTGTGGCAACACAGTGGTGCCTGGTTCACTGCCAAGGAGGCAGGGGCCAGTTAGAAGCCCCAACTTCACCTGCATGCAGCCTACTTATGCACTTGTACTGTGCAACTCTAAAAGTAAAGAAAAAAAGAAAGAAATTGTTGAGGAAAAAACCCACCTAGAACATATCCCAAAACACTCATAAGTTGTATAGTCATGGGATCAAATTCTCTGATGTGTTTTTTCTTGCATCTTGTTCTTATTGGATGGATTATGTATTTTTTTCCTACCTCTCTGATAACGTCTGAAGTTATTGTTGGTTTTTCCGCTCCCTGCATCAACTCTTCTTAAAAAATATTTTTGTTTTGATTTGTTTTTGCTTGGTTTGGTTGACTTCTTCCCATTATATTAAGGCATTTCTCAAATCCTGGCAATCTTTCTCTATGTTCACTTTTGAGAATGAGGTACCAAAATAGCTGACGTGAGCTGCATGTGTGTTCCTGGAGAGCTTTTTGCTATTGTGAATAGTGAGCTTTAGGGAAGGGCAACTTGCAGGGCTCAGGCACACTGAAGAGTGGTCCCTTCTTTGTTACCTTCAGGAGGCCTCATCCTTTGAGTAAGTTACTTCCATCAAAAAAGATGCTTTCACACTTTTCCTGGTGTGTTTTTGTGGCATTTTCTGTCTACAAACTCTTGGCTCTCAGCTTATGTATCCTTTATCCATGTTCAAAAAGGTGTTGACTCTTCTCATCTGCTAGCATCTCTTGGCTCATGCTTTGTCTTTATGAACTGAAACCATTTTGTTCATTTATTGTTATTTTAGTAAGGAGAGAAAGGATATATTGTCAGGGAGAAAGGATAAATTCAATTTTCCAATCTGTTGTGCTTTCTCTAACTTATTTTTTATTTTTTATTTTTTGAGTTGGAGTCTCACTCTGTCACCCAGACTGGAGTGCAGTGCCGCTCCCGGCCACCACAGCCTCAACCTGCTGGGCTCCGGCGATCCTTCCGCCTCAGCCTTCCAAGTAGCTGGAACTACAGGCGCGCGCTACCACGCCTGGCTAATTTTTGATTTATTGTAGAAATGAGGTCTCGCCAAGTTGCCCAGGCGGGTCTTGAACCCGTGGGCTCAGGCAATCCACTCACCTCAGCCTCCCAAAGGCAAGGGATTGCAGGCTGAGCCACCGAGCCCGGTTTCTCTAACTTATTTTTAAAACTTTGCTTATCTCTCAAATAATAATTTCAGTAACAGTTAATGATTTTATTTTTAATTTTTTGTAGTGATTCGACCTCATCACAATAGCACCTTCTTAATAGAGAAAGTAAAAGATACTATGAAATGACTTTTTGCTTACTTTGGCTCAGTAAATTTTATGAATTTATAATGACTGACTGGACCACTATACTCAAAAGGGTTCCCAAAGTCATAGCTTTAATTTTTTTGTGCAGTACTTCTTAATTTAGTGTCCCCATCAGTTAAAACTTTTATTGTGCTAGGAGAGCACCTCAGTGTCTTGTGCTCACATTTATCTGATTCCTTTGTCACTTGGTCTGTCATTTTCCTTGACTTCATGTTATCATACAGTGAAACTGAACTGGGTGGAAATTTTAAAATAAACTTGCAGATGTATTTTTACTTTAATAAGGAAAAGGAAAAAGGGTATCTCACTTTAAAGAACACTTTTAATTCTTAAAATGACATGATTTTTTTTTTTTGAGTTGGAGTCTCACTCTGTCGCCCAGACTGGTGTGCAGTGGCCCCTCCCGACCACCACAGCCTCGACCTGCTGGGCTCCGGCGATCCTTCCACCTCAGTCTTCCAAGTAGCTGGAACTACAGGCACGCGCTACCATGCCCGGCTAAAAATAAAAAGACATAATTAATTACCTAATTTAGTAAAAGCATTGATAATGTAACAAAAGATCAGTTATGGGTCTTTAAATCACTTCTATCCATTGCTGTAAAATTCTTGAAGGTTAATGTATAGGTCTGATTTTACTGAACTGGGAAATTATGTGAGAATTCAATGTTTTTTTTAAATCCTTTAGGGAAAAAATGCATATGAAATGGTTAGTCTTATAGCAACTAGGACATTGATTTCCAAAGTAACTATATTCTTTGACACATTCTAAGGATTTTATTGAACACAATAAACCAAATTACATGAATTGTCAATTTTTGATTTATTTCTGTGTGAGAACAGTAGTACATTGATTAAGGGAAAGCCAAAATGAGGAAATCTGGTAATTTCAAGCCCCCTTGAAAATCAGTGTCAAAATAATGTATATATGCACAAAGAAAATTCATTCTCTTAAATATTGTAAATATTACAAATGTACAGTATTTTAAAATTGATACTATTTTATTGCAAAATTAGTCTGATCGACACTAAAAGTTTGGATAATATAAAGAAGCATTAAAAATAAATAAAACCACTCATAATCCAACTACAGTTATATGCCTTCAATCTGTTTCATTTTGGGTGGTTTATGTCACATGTATTTCTATTTTTTCAATGGGTAGAATCAGACAGGATATCCAGGTTTCAATAAAATATCAAATAATTTTCCATGTTGCTAAAAATTCCTCAGATACTTTAATCAAATATTATATTATTTGGTGCATAAGTTTTAAGACTATTATGTGTGTGACCTGGATTTAGTTAGAAATGACTCTTAGTCCTGTATTTTCCCTTGACTTCTCTCTTGTCTCACATGAATAGTACCAAACAACATTCTTTTCATATGTTCAACAAATATTTGTCTATTCTGTTATTTCTTGTCTTTCATGATGTTTTATTTAGTTTTTTTTAATACAGAGCATGTAACTGTCTTCAAAAAAATCCCATTTAAGAACATTTCCTGTCAATAACAGTTTAATCTACTTGTAGTTACCATTATAGTTGTTACATAAATTGTACATCTACCAACTTATTTTCAGCTTAATGATACTTTAAATATTTTGTGGTTTCTTTTTTTCTTTTTTTTTTATTGTGAAGTTGTGGGGTACAGTTAAGGGTTAGGTATACAATTGCGTTTCATTCAGGCACCCTGTTGATATGGGGTGTTTACCTGTTCCCAGACAGATATTTGCTACTGTTAATCCCATCTCCCTCCCCCCACCATAGTTTTCCAGTATGGTCAGTCATTTTCGTATAGTATTGCATTGGATGTTTAAGGTCCATTATATGAGTGAGAACATGTGATACTCGGATCTTTGTTTCTGTGAGAGGTCACTCAGTATTATAGACTCTAGTTCCATCCAGGTTGCTGCGAAATTCATGATTTTGTTCTTTTTTTATGGCTGCGTAGTATTCCATCGTGTATATGTACCACATTTTTTAAATCCAGTCCTCTTTTGACGGGCAGCATAGCCGTTTCCAGGTTCTTGCTATTGTGAACAACGCTGCGATAAACATGCGTGTGCAGGTATCTTTTTTATAGAGTGATTTGTGTCTTCAGGATATAT
>NW_007233809.1:0-4777 GCF_000164805.1 Carlito syrichta | reverse complement strand
CATTGGCAAAATAAACCTCTAAATCAATTGAAATTCATCTCAGCCACTTTTTGGTTTATGGGGTCATCAAGGGAGAAGGGAGAGAATGACCTTTCTAGGTCTTTTGACTTGCTTTGGGATAGAGGGATTCTAGTTTCTATGACCTGCCTTCTGGAAGAGGGAATCTGGTTTCTATGACTAATTTCAGGGGGAAAAGTGGGGCAGGAGATGGGAGGGCAAGAGAAGCCAGAGAGACTTTGCTTCTGAGGCTGCTTCTGAGCCCTTAATCTCCTTTGGTTCAAAGGATGAAGTAGGCCAAAGAGCCAGGTATTGGGGCTTTGTGTTCTGAGTCCCAACAGTACCACTTTAGAAGATCAGAATGGCAAAAGAGGTTACATACCATGTAAGAGAAACATTGAGTTGCATTATAATTGTAATAATAGTAAGATGATACAATAGGAAGAATATACCAGAATAATCTAGGCAAACATTTTGTTGTTAACTGAATTGTAAAAAATAGACCCTTTATAAAATAAAATCCTTAAATTCCTATTTAGGACATTCATAAACTCAAAGATAAAAGTATTGCCACAAATGTGACAATATTGAAAATTTGGCTATAATTTTTCTTATGTTATTACAGTTAGAAATAGATTTTTTTAAAAAACCATGTTTGACATAGAATTTTATTCCTTTTTTGCCCAGTCATTCAGTTATGATTCAGGAAAACTGCCCAATCAATATATTATTTAGATGTCATCTAATGCTTCTCCACTGTGTACTTGGTAAATGAACTTTTTAGAGGTTGTTAATAAGATGTGAGAAAATTGGTTGGGCTTGGTGGCTTAGTCTGTAATCCCGCCCTTTGGTAGGCCGAGATGAGTGGATTGCCAGAGCCCGCAGGTTCGAGACCTGCCTGGGCAATTTGGGGAGACCTCATCTCACAATAAAAATAAAAAATCAGCCGGGCATGGTAGCATGCGCATGTAGTTCCAGCTACTTGGAAGACTGAGGCATAAGGATCATCGGAGTCCAGCTGGTCGAGACAGCGGTGGCCAGGAGCAGCCACTGCACTCTAGTCTGGGCTACAGGGTGAGACTCCAACTCAAAAAAACAAAACAAAACAAAACAAAAAACAATAAGATGTGAGAAAAATCAAAGCATTGAATTTTTAAAAGAAAACTATATAACGTAGATAAGGTTTTAAAAATCACAGTTGTAACTATTTTACATTAAGTATGGTAGATAATGTGAATGATATGTGTACCTATAGATTCATATTATGGTTATTTTAAAAAAAATTTAATTAAACAAATTAAGTAAATAGATAATGCCATTCTATTGACTCAGAAAAGATCATCTGAAAAACAGCTTCATATATTATTTGGTTTCTCTAGCATCTATACAAACATTTTTGGTTTTGTTTGTTTGTTTTTGAAAGCAGGATTTATTGAGAAGACAGAAAATTTCCTGCAGTGGGAGGGGCCCCAAGGGTGTTGACCACAAATGTATTTTTAAAGGGCAATGACTTTTATTTTTCTTTTTATTCTGAAACATGAAAGACAAGGTGAGACTTTTTCAGATAGTATGAGCTCCTTTTTACATTTTTTTCAGGATGCAATCAATGCCAACAGGTGTTCTTTTAGAATCCAGATATGTAACATGGCAGTGCATGTGACCTGCCAAAGAGTGACTAAGCTGAAAGTACCATGATTTGGTTATGACAGGGTTGCAAAACAACACACCTTGTGTTGTTACCCAAAGCATTCTCTGAAAAGCAATTTAAACATATAATAGGTTTGCCTTCTACTCAGCCAAAATAAGTACCTCCTTACTGGAGATACCTAGTGTGTATTGAAAGATGTTTTTGAAGGCTCTAAAGTGTATGTGTAGGTGGGTGGATGGGTGGTGTGTGTGTGTGTGTGTGTGTGTGTGTGTGTGTGTGTGTGTGTGTGTGTGTTTGCAGGAGAGGGGAGAGGGGAGAGAGAGACAGAGAGATGGAGAGGTAGATGCAGATGTGGGGATTCTGTACAATGCTCTAGGCTTATAAATCATTTATCTTGGGTAGTATATTTGCTTTAGTTTTTACAACTAGCTAAAGAATACCACAACTTTTCAATATTACCATTGTTAAAACATAAAAGAAATTGACAAATCAAATTTAGCAAAGTTTATTTGAGCAAATAGTAATTTGCAAATTGGACAGTCCCCCAAACCAGAATAGGTTCAGAGACACTCAAGTACTGCCACATGGTCAAGGACTTATGGATAGAAAAAGGAAAGTGACTTACAGAAAGTGGAAATGAAGTACAAAAACAGCCAGATTGGTTACAGCTCGACATTTGCCTTATTTGAACACAGCTCGAACAGTTGGCAATTTGTCAGTGGTCCAAGTATGGCTTTTGTGATTAGCTGAGTCTCTGCTAGTTGTTACAGTTTACTGTGGACAGAGAAAGCTTTGGGCCACACTTACAAGGAGGCAGCTTTAGGCTAAATGTAACACCATTTACATAAAAGATATTTTTAAATAAACAAAGAGATACTGTGAATGTAAATGTTATTTTGAAATAAATAAAAAGGCCTGGTGTGGTGGCTCAAGCCTGTAATCCCAGCACTTTGGGAGGCTGAGGTGAGAGGATTGGCTGAGTCCACGGGTTTGAGAACAACCTGGGCTACTTGGAGAGACCTCATCTCTACAATAAATCAAAAACACACACAAAATATTAGCTGGGTGTGGTAGTGCACACCTGTAGTTCTGGCTACTTAGAAGGCTGAAGTGGAAGAATCGTCTGAGCCCAGCAGGTTGATGCTGGGGTAGCCATGAGCATGCCACAGCACTCCAGCCTGGGCCATGGAGCGAGACTCCAACTCACAGATAGATAGATAGATAGATAGATAGATAGATAGATAGATAGATAGATAGGTAGATAGATGCAGTGAATGTTGACCAAAAGTTTTGATGATGATCTGTTTTTACAGGGAGAAGAAATGGATATTTATTTGTTTTCATAATGACATGTATAAAATAGGACCAGTAACGAGTAGATTATAAGACCTATTTTTAGCAGGTACATTTTAGGAAAAAAATGTTAGGAAAAGCTAACAATGAAATTGAACGTGTTAACCTCTGGTCCCATAAGAGAATTCCATTGTTTATGGTATGTTTTTTCTTGGTATTTGCCTTATCTGAACACAGCTTGAACAACTGGCCACCTGTCAGTGGTCCAGAGTCCTCCTCATGCTGAAAATGTACTTGTGTGTATAATAAAGTTTCATATATTTAGAACACATTCATAAGCATCATATTTATACTTGGAGATAATTTTACTGTCTTTCAGGAATCTGACTGAAGTGCTTGGTTTTGATGAAAGAAGTTCTATAGATTTGATCAGAAGCCAATGAGTCCAATCAAGTTGTATCTATCAAGTTTAAATATCAAGCAAAAAAATTCCAACAGAAGATTTAAGTGAACTAAGATTTTGGAGCAATCTCTGATTGGAGAAACACGGGAAAGCTAGGTTATCAGAGATCATAGAGGGTCGTCTTGAGGAAGAAGGAACACTGTGGTTGAGAAGAGATATTAGTCATTATCTCAGAGTAATTGGACTGCCATTTGAAATCACAATAAGTGAAAAAGCTATGTGTAAAGATCTTTTTCTTTCCCAGTGGATACCATGTTTTAAAAATTGTGATAAGAATACAACATGAGATATATGAGATGACCCTTTTTAACAAGTGTACCATACAGTATCCTTCACTATAGGCACAGTGATGTATGTCACAGAGCTCTAGGACTCACTCATCTTTCTTAACTGATATCTTATCCCTGTTGAACAGCAACTCTTCATTTCCCACTTCTCCCAGGCCATGGTAACCACATCCACTCTATGCTTCTATGAGTTTGACTATTTTAGACTGCGCCTATAACTGGAATCGTGCTGTATTTTTTCCTTTGTCCTTCTGTGTCTGGTTTATTTCACTTAGCATAACATTATCAAGGTTCATGTTGTCAAATGTGGCAGAATTTCGTTCCATATAATAGTGCTCCATTGTAAGCTTGTACCACATTTCCTCTGTCCATTTATATGTCAATGGGTATAAAGGCTATTTGTACATCTTGGCTATAGTGAATAATACTGCAATGAACATGAGAGTTCAAATATGTCTTTGTGACACTGGTTTTATTTTTTTTGAATACCCAGAAGTAGGATTGTTGGATCACATGATAGCTCTATTTTTAATTTTGTGAGGAACCTCCATACTTTTTTGTAAGGGGTTGTGACATTTTTGTATTCCTTCCAACCATGTATAAAGATTTCATTTTCTCCACATACTTGCCAACTCTTGTTATTTTTTTTATTATTGTTGTTGTTTTGATCATAACCAACATAGCAGATGATAGGTGGTAGCTCATTATGGTTTGATTTGCATTTCTCTGATGATTAATGATATTGAACAACTTTTTATATGTGTGTTGGTCATTTGGACATTTTTTTGAAGAAATGTAAGTTCAAGGCCTTTACATCTTTTTAAATCTAGTTATTTGTTTATTTTTGCTATTGAGTTGTAGGAGTTTCTTATATAGCTTGGGTGTTAATCCCTTATCAGATATATGATTTGGAAATAGGTTCTCTTATTCCATAGGTGGCCTCCTCAATCTGTTGGTTGTTTCCTGTGCTGTCAGAAAGTTTGAGTTATTTGTTTTTATTCTCTAGATATCTTGTCATTATGACTCTTCTTAAATGATGTAATTTTTATATGTACAATAAAAAACAATGGAAATTGCTTAAAAAAAAAA
>NW_007233808.1:5341-15427 GCF_000164805.1 Carlito syrichta | reverse complement strand
TCACACACCAAACTAAAAAAAAAATACCAATTATTTCAGTCAGGACTATTCTAAGTGGAGTTCAGTATCATGAGTTTAGAGCCTGGGTACCAGACAGGGCTGGTTACTTGGACGAATGCTCAGAAGTGGGCCTTGGTTAATATGCTGTGATCACAGTCTTGATCAGAGCAAAAATAATTTAGCAGGAGCAAAAATAATTTTATTTTTGAATTTGATTTTTGTAAAAGAAGTTCAGTAAGACAATGGAACATGTGCCAAGGGCTTACAGACCTGGGTCAAGTATAGTCCCACCCCTCACAGCCTCCTGAAATGGGTCTCTGGCTTCTGGCTTCCCTGTTCGCACACAGCAACTGCTGAAACCTTACTCCAGCACATGCAGACCCTGCCTCAGTTGTGGGGCAGGGGTCCCAGGCTCATTTTGAGGGTCTGTACTGGGAACCCCAGTATCCTTTGTGCTTTAGGGCGCACCACATTAAATGATAACTAAGAACACCATGACAAGTCAAGAGACACCATGGAAGAAACTTTTCCTGCTTTTTGAATGACGGGTCCTGGATTTTCATTTTGCACTGGGCCCTACAAATTGTAAGACAACCTGAAGCCCTGTAGCAGTAAACAGCCCCAGCTATTGCAACCCTGGGCAAGACACATGGCTCCTCTATAGTCAGTTTCCACATCCATAAAATAAGAAGAGTTCCAAGCTGGGCACAGTGGCACACACCTGTAATCCCAGCTACTCCGGAGGCTGAGGTGGGAAGATTACCTGAGCCCAGGAATCTGAGACTGCAGTGAGCTATGTCCTGCCACTGAGGCATATGGTGAGACTGTCTCTAACAATAATAATAATAATAATAATTCCTTTCTCATTGGCTTTCTGCGGATATTCTGGAGCTAATTCATGTAAAGTACTTGGCCCAGAACTTGACTCATTTTACTGGTCAATACTAAAGGTATTATCAATTAATATATTATCTAATTGAAACTCCCTTATGTCTCCCCTCCCTACAGGCTAACACATCAAAACAGTCATTCCACAGGAATTAGCAAATGTGTGCCGTGGTTTTGCGTCAAATGCTTTTTACCTAAATTTAAACCTTTCTACAGTGTACAAGAAAAGATGTCTTTGCCTCAGCTATAACGGGAGACTGGAACAAAAAGCTGTGCCGCTCCAAAAAAGGCGAGCTTGATACAAACGAAGAAACCTTCACAAACACTAGATTTTAAAAATCTGACCGAGTGCAGTGGCTCACGCCTGTAATTCCGTTACGTTGGGAGGCTGAGGTGGGAGGATCGCTTGAGCTTGGAGTTCGAGACCAGCCTGGGCACATCGCGAGACAGTCTCTACCTACCAAAAAATCCAAAGAAGAGCCGGATATCGTGGCGAGCGCCTGTCGTCCCAGCTGCTCGGGAGGCGGAGACGGAAGGTCGCCCCAACCCGGGAGGTCAAGGGTGCGTCCGGCCGAGATCTTGCCACCCTGCGTTCCAGCCTGGCGACGGCGAGAGCCCGACCAAAATGCAAAATAAAACGGCTCCTTCGCGTGCTTTACCCTTTCCGCAGAGTTCTCTCCTTGCCCACCGGGAGAGGGAAATCCAAGGCCGCCACAACGCCCGGCCGGCCCACAAACAGAACGAAAACCACAGCCCGAAAACCAAGACGCGGCCGCCCACGTCACCCGGCCCCGCACCCTCGGGCACCCGCCCCGTCGAGCTCCCGCAGGGACGCGCGGCTGCGGCCAGTCGCCCTCCGCGCCGAGGTGGCTCGCTCTCGGTTCGGTTCCACCCTCCGGGCGTCAGGGTCGCTTTCAGCGCGGGCGGCGGAGGCGGTTTGGGCCGAGGAGGCTGCCCTGGAGCGGCGTGGCGGCGGCCGCGGCCCCCCAGACCCACTCCCCTGCCGGGGGCAGAGGGTCCTGCTCCTCCAACACCCGCGGCTCGGCCGGGAGCGCTGGCCCCACTGACGAGGTGAGCGCGAGGGCTGGGAATCTGCGGGGCTGACCGCTGGGTCCTCGGAATCCCCCCGCCCTCCGCGTCTTTGCGGAGACGCGAGGTTGGGCCGGGCCGGGCCGGCGGCGGAGGGGCGGCTGGCGGAGCTTCTTGGTCCAGGCTGGTCTCCCGGAACTCGGCATTTGGTGGTTCCGTTCCCTGCCCGTCGGCGACCGAAGCGAGAGGCTGCCTCTGGGCCGGCACGATTTTATGGTGAGGATTCGGGAAGATCGTTGAACCCGTGTGTTCCGCGTTCTTCCGTGTTAAACGAGGCTCGTGACGGTCCCTTCCTCAGGGTTGTTGAGAATGAGTTTAGCTGCGACACGGGAAGTGTTCGCAAGCGCCGGACCCTGAGCCTCTCAGGACACATCACCCGCTTTTTGCTGACTGCCTAAAATGAGAGGAATTGGCAGCCGTTCCTTCTGAGAAATGGCTCATCTTGACAGAGACCGTGTACCTCGTGTCCTCCTGCAGCTACTGTCCTATTTCTCTGCTTCCATTCACGGCAGAACTTCAAGAAAGAGCTGTTTATACTTGCTGTCCCCAGTCGTTTTTTCTGGTTCTTTAAGTCCAGTCTCATCAGACATTTGCCCTCACCACTCCCTCCTCCCTAACGTGTTCGTGTCACCAGGCCACCGTTTCTACCACTCGCCTCTTTCCAGTTTCTGCTTCTGTTCAGCAAAGTAATGCCATCCAGCGTCTTAAAGTTAGCTGGAAAAGCAAAGATCAAATGACCTCACAGCTACATAGAGCAAGGTAGTTCTTTATTTGTATTATATGTTTGAAAGAGTCACTATTCGGATTATACAGTTGTGTAAGACATGCTTTATATTTTCTAGCAATCTATACTCAGGAGAGCTTAAGCAGTTCCCACCTATGATGCAGGACGGTGTATGAAGAGTGCCTCCCATAATTAGTGGTGCAGAACAGTTTATAAAGAAGTCCAAATGAAGTGGATGATATTTGTCCTTGGTATCTAAGGATCTTACCCAGGAATTGCAATAAGCGATTCAGTAAAGTGGAGGAAACGTTTCCGGACAGAAGGACTATTAAAAGCAGAAAAAGGGGTTGTGGTAGGAAAACCCTTGGGTGGTAGTAGGGATAGATAACTCTTTGTTGATGAGAACTTGTAGGATGAAGTAGGATAACACATGTTACTTCCACGTTATTGAGTGTGGATTTCAGCAGGCAGCAGAGTACAGTATATATTAAGGTGGGAAATGAAAGACATTTAGTATTTACTCATAAACATCAATTACATTTTGTGCCAAAAAACATTTGGTGGGCTATTTTCCATTCAGTTACCTGTGATATGTAAAATATTGGAGTGGTGTTGGGACTTTAATGCTAGTGAACTTCCTGTTCAGTTTTGAAATGACTTTGATAGTGAAAATGGCAGAGAATTGGGTATTTAAGGCTCTTGTTCTACTTAGCTGACTTCCAGACTTCTTTAAAACAGTTAAAATTTCACCTTTCAGAAGCCTTCACTGATTCATCTTAGTCTGAGTTAGTCTAGTCTTAACTGCTTTCTACTTTGGGAGCACTTATTTGCCTCTTTCTATTTTTTTTTGTTTGTTTCTGTGTTTATCACCTGCAACACACATGGTCTATAAATGTTTGCTAAATGAATGACTAAGTTTATCAAATCAGGAAGAATGTGGCCCACACCTCTGTCTAATATGTTCTAGTACAAAAGGAGCAAAAGGACAGGAAAAAAGTGGAGATGATGGAGGGTGTTATCATTTAGTATTAATGGGGAAACAATACAAAAGGAAGGTCAAATACAGATTTAGCTACACATTTTGGTGTTCAGAAAAACTGAATACCAAATAAAAGAAAAAGGACAACCAGGTAGACAAAAATACAGCAAACGTGACAAAGGGTTAACATCATTACTATAAAATAGCTCATGGAAATTAAGAGAAACTATCTCATTGAAAATGGGCAGAAGAAATGAATTAACTTCTTCAAGGAAGAAATTTATCTGAAAAAGAATTCAAATTCACTGTTTGGATCTTTTCATTCCTTTTCCATCATCACCTCTATCCTAATCCAACTACATACTTGCCTTTCAACTGCTTACATTGATTCTTCTCAAACTTTGTTCTCTGTACTGCAACTGTAGCATTCTCTTCAAAGCATAAATCTAGCCTGGTCAACCTCGTCTCTACAAAAAATAAAAAACTTAGCAAGGAGTCGTGGTGTGTGCCAGTAGTCCAAGTTACTTGGAAGGCTGAGGCAGAAGGATCACCTGAGCCCAGGATTTGGAGATCTCAGTGAGCCCTGATTGTGTCAGAACAACAACAAGAAACTAATCATGTTACTCACTTTTCTGTTCCTACTGTCCACCTCAATCACTATACATCGTCTGCACTGGCTTTCCTCTACTACTTGACATAGCCCTCCGCAATCCTTTGCACATGTTATTTCTTTTCGTTTTTTTCCTTTTTTCCCCCATTTTTTTTTAATTACAAAGATGGGAAGTACAGTTCAGGGTTAGGTATGCAAATGCTGATCATGCAGGTACCCTTGTTGATGAGGTATGCCCCTTCCTCTCCTAGCAGTTTTCCTCAACTGCCATTCCCACGCCCCTCCCCTGACAGTTTCCCCCTACTGCCAATCCCTTTCTTATAGTATTATAATTGTTCAAGGTCCACTTAAGAGTGAGAACATATGGTACTTGGTTCTTTGTTTCTGTGATAAATCAGTGAGTATGATCCACTCCCAATCCACCCAAGTGGCTGCAAAGTCCATATGTTTGTCTTTCTTTATGAAAAGATACCTGCACACTCATGTTTGTTACAGCTCTATTCACAATAGCAAAAACATGGAACCAACCATGCTGCCCTTCGAAGCTGGAGTGGCTATTCCTTTTCACCTAAAACTCCTTTTCCTCTCATTAATCCAGTACTTTCTCTTATTTCATTTGTCACTTTTATAGGGAAACCATTCTTGACATGAAGCTCTTGTGATGCTGTTTCTTGTTTCAGAATTTATAATAGTGCTTTGGGTGAGTGTGTGAGATTTCTTACCCCCCTCGCCTGACTGTAAACTTTTGTTCACCGTTATATCCTCATTACCTGTCTGTTGAATGAATAACACAAGGCATCATTTTTATAATTCTTAGTACCCAGCTTTTGTTCTCTGTGATTCCCTTTCTGGTTTTTTTTTTGTTGACTCTTCCCAATCTGCTCATGTGGCCTTCTTCCAAACAGCTATATTAGACTTCCACTTTATTTATTGTCATATTTTTGTTCTGTCTACCCAAGAGGTGTCCTGACTGTGTTCAGATTTCACCAGGTCAACTCTGAGGGTATCTGTATGCCTAAGTTCTAGGTAACACCTCACTGACAGCACATATATATGCTTTGTGTGTGTAGATCTTAACTCTCTTCTGATCTTATAATTATTTTAAATATATTATCTTGCTATTTAGAAGCCCTCAGCTTGGTTTTATCAGTTTTGGTGATGATTGCCTCATATTTTTCTTTCAATTTGTCTTCAAACTCAGTTTCTTTCTACTTCGATTTTCTTTCTTGTCTGTCACCATATTTCATTTGTATTATGCCTCTATTTTCATCTTGCTTATATAATTCATCTATTCTTCTCTCCCTCCCTAGTAAAAATTATATATTTTTCACAATGTTATCAGTTAGCTCTGCTTGCTTTTGGTTGAAGAATTTGCCAATGTATATTGCGATTAAGCAATACATTGACCATCTGGTGACATTGGGTGTTTTAGGCCAATTTGTTGACTTCGGGGTCGTCTGTCAACCAAATTCATAATTCCTGGGTGACAAATGAATTGGCAGCCTTTTAAATCCTAAATTAATGGCTATTTATTGGTTACCAGTTTTGCAAAAATCTAAGTGTTTGGAGAAGGCTAAAGTGCCTGAAGAGGGCAGTTACGAGAAAAATAAAATTTTAATTTCATTTTTATAAAAAGTGAAAACACTTATTTTTTTAAGACAGTAACTTTTCAAAAATTTTTACTACCTTACTCACACACTGAAAAGTTACTGAGCTGCAAAAGTTGGTATTGGCATGAAACTAAGTACATGACACAGTCCCATTGCTTTTATAATTTCCTTATCCAGCAATGACAAACATAGTACTTCTTAAATTGGAATTTTAAAATTGGAGACTAGCTTTCCCATGATTGGAATGTAACCAAGTACCAACTCGGACCACTGCAATTTATTAGTTCAGTTTGGTTAGCAAATGGTATATTATTTTCTGATACACCTGTGAAGTTCAACAGTTAGAAACATTTGTCAATATATTTTAATGCATCATTTATCACTTGCTATTAGTTTATTTCATGAATGACAACTTTCAAAAAATATGTCACAAACTCTTGTAATTTTGCTTATGAAATGCAACAGTTTTTTTTCACTTAAACCTTATCTAAATTACTTTTCATTTATACAAAGTATGTCTTTTTTTTCCAAAATGGATCAAACTTTGAAACAAATTCCAGAGACGTCAACATATCTAGTGAGAAAGAAACCTGATTTTTCTGCATTCTTTTAATATATTATTCAATTGAAACAAGGAATGTACAATATATATTACTACATTCCTGGTCACTTATTTACCACATATTAATGAACACATATCATGTGCCGTGCACTATGTTAGATGTAAGTTGCAATGTTGTAAAACCATATACATATACATGACCCTCGTGGAATTGTTAACCTACTGAGGAAAGGACACATTAAACATAATCAGCTAAAATTGTTAAAAGGTTGAGATAGAAAAAGCAAAGTGGTATGATTTGAAGGTTAGTTCGGAGATGAAATTGACAGGATTTGGTTACAGATTCATTGCAAGTAATTTAAGGGAGCTACCTATTATGACTGAAAGTATTCCTCCATTTTCTGAAATATGAAACACCAAAAGGCGGGGGGGTCCAGTTGGGGTGAAGAATATGAGTTTATAAGTGAATTTGAGGTGTTTTGAGTACAGTCAAAAATAAATGTTAATTGTGCAACTGCAAATTTTGGTCTAGAGCTAAAAGAACTGTCTCAGCTGAAGATGAAGTTTTTGAGCCATCTTTGTTTAGATGGCCAATGAAACCAATGCACACATAAGGACTCTTAAAGCCAAAAGGAATACTGTGAAAGGAGCACTGGCCTAGGGCTGCCCCTTGAACTCTTTAACATGTTATGGCTTGATAGAGGCAGATGAATCTTTAAAGAAGATCAAGGGTGACTAAGAAAGAAAACCAGAAGCTTGGATTTCTGTCATGGAGAACCAAGGGAAGAATGTTTCAGAAAGGAGGACGGGATCAACAATGTCAAACACTGCTGAGATTTCAAATAAAATGAAATCTATAATATTTTTATTGGATTCAGGATTTTTGTTTTTAATCATTGATGTCCTCAGTGACAGTTTTTAGTAGACTGATGAGATTTTTTAAAAGCTGGAATTGTGTGTCATGCAGACACGGAGAAAGAGAGTTCAAATAGCTCTCAAGGCAGGTAAGGAGGGTCTGGGGGAACTATGTAGTGAGGATGTTGTGTTTGTCTTTAATGAAAATGACTCATGCATGTTTAAAAATCAGTGAGAAACAAATTCAATGATCGGAAAATGACAATGCTGGAGTAGAGGGAAATCATAGTAATCCATAATAAAGATTCTAAGAAGGCAGAAAAAGAAACTCCAAAATGCAGTTAAAAGATTAACATTGGATATATGTTGTATGTTTCTTTTATTGTACTTTATTAATAGAGGAAAATGGGGGCTGCAAGTAAATTTGCATTCAGACTGGTAGAAGGATGGTGGTTCCTAATTGATAATTATTTTCTCCATGAAATTGAAAAAGGGGAGGAAGGAGACCAGAGGATTTAGGAGAGTGGAAAAAAGTTTAAAATAGTCATTGTAGAATGAATTGACCAGGAAAATGTGATGGGATTGCTAGGAACTGTGGGATCCATTTGAGTTCATTATGATTAACTATTAAGTAGATAGAAGGTTACAAGTATCTCCTTGCTTTTGGTGTGTGGTCATGAAGTACTGAGAATGTTAGTTTCATCCAGAATTAAGGTTTTGCTAACCAGAGGAGAGTTTAAGGTATTGGCAAGTGTTGATCTCCTATTTAAACTGGATGAAAGGAGGAACATTAAAAAAAAGACTGATCGCTTAAGAGAAAGTGTAAGAGTCAGTGGACTGGTAATCGCAATGAAGTCAAAGATGTTTGTGGTGGTGAAGTTGAACAAGCAAACTCTTAAAAGTGGTTGTGATCCCACTGTGGAATATTTGAATTAATGGTTTTAGAAATGGTATAAGTGGTGACAAGGTCAACTAGTGTGACCATGGTCATGGGTGGCTAAGATGGACAAGACTAGGTTATTAGAAAATAGGAAGTGAAGATACGAGTATTGGATGGGTTATTCAAGTGGACATGTAAATCACTCAGAATGATGGCTTAGGATTGAAAGAAATTCTAAGTTGGTTGCCAGTATCCTCAATAAAAAAAGGTGAATGACATAAATGAAAAGTAAGAGACGATATTATCGCCTGGCATGAGAGCCTTTAAGAAATGGAATAATGTTGATAATGTTATTTTGGCAAGAAGATTTTGAGGAATTATGTGTGCCAGGTAGAGTTTATTATGTTCCAAGCCCAACAAGATATATGTATAAAATTAAAATAGTAATCACTGGGCCTGGGCTTGGTGGCTCACACCTGTAATCCCACTTTAGGAGACCAAAGGGGGAGTAGCACTTGAGCCCAGGATAATGTGATAGTGATACCATTGTACTCCAGCCTGCGAAACAGAACAAGACCCTGTCTCTGAAAAAATAACAACAAAACTAATCACTGAGGATGCTGTGACATTTTAAAATATTTTAAATTGTTTTTGTTAAACATTCTGACACATTTTTAGGCTGTTGATTTATTCCTTCACTGTTTATGAAAGATGTTTGGTTTCATCACTCTTATGAATTTAGTTAGGCAAAAATTTAGTTAGGCAAAAATTTAAAGTGGGAGGCTGTCGATATAATATTAAGACTGAAAATGAAGTGTGTTTTTTCCTGAATTAAGTGCCTTTCTAATTTTGGCTTTATTCTTCAAAGGTTGTGAAGATGAGAAAAGAAGTGAAGAGAGTCCGAGTTTTAGTCATCCGAAAACTTGTCAGGAGCGTTGGCAGACTGAAGTAAAAAAAGTTAGTCATTTAAAATAATGTGGCTAATAAAATGTCACAAGTTATTTTTTTTCAATGTTTACAAAATCCTAGGGTGGGATATAAAGGAGTAATTAAATGTCTTACTCAAATAGCATTTTGTTTTATATGTAGAGATGACCTGAGTGAGATAGAATGTGCTATCAGCATGTCCTATGGTTTGTACCATAATTGCTTGTGATATAGGATGGATTCTGCTGTTTTTTCAATACTTTCCGTTTGGTCTTTTCAGAATGAAATTTTCTTGGAGTTATATGTGTTTTTTTTTTGAGTTGGAGTCTCATTCTGTCACCCAGACTGGAGTGCAGTGGCCACTTCTGGCCACCTCAGCCTCGACCTGCTGGGCTCCAGCGATCCTTTCACCTCAGCCTTCCAAGTAGCTGGAACTACAGGCGCGCACTGCCATGCCTGGCTAAATTTTGATTTATTGTAGAGCTGAGGTCTCACCAAGTTGCCCAGACGGTTCTTGAACTCGCGGGCTCAGGCAGCCCACTCACCTCAGCCTCCCAAAGCGCGGGATTACAGGCTGAGCCACTGAGCCCGGCTAGAGTTATGAACTTTTAAGATGCACGCCTGTGTTGTTGTTTTTTGTTGTTTTGTTGTTTTTTTTAGTCAAAGTCTCACTCTGTTACCTAGGATGGAGTGCAGTGGCACCCTCATGGCCACTGCAGCATTGACCTGCTGGACTCAGGTGATCCTTCCACCTCTGCCTTCCAAGTAGCTGAACTACAGGCACATGCCACCATGCCTGGCTAATTTTTTGATTTATTATAGAGGCAAGGTCTCACCAAGTTGCCCAGGCTGGTCTCAAACCCCTGGACTCAGGTAGTCCTCTTGTCTCGGCCTCCCAAAGTGCTGGGATTACAGGCTTGAGCCATTGAGCCCAGCCTTAAGTTTTTTTTTTTTTTTTTTTG